>NC_053168.1:98952637-99172637 GCF_016835505.1 Polypterus senegalus
AATAGTTTTTCACACCACTGTATAAATATATATATATATATATATATATATATATATATATATATATAAATATATAAATATATATATATAAATATATATATATAAATATATATATATATATGGTGATTGACTGATTGATTGATAAAGCAAGTCCTGGTGATCAGCATCAATTTCTTCAAGAAACTTAAACTGACAATGCTGAAGTCCCCTCGCTCAAATAAAGTTAATGAGTTTTACAACTGGCTTCACTACGTAGTCAAGCTACAATACGGATTTACACAGTGCTTCCTGGTGGATTAGGCAGTGTAAGAAAATTATCTCCAGCTCAGGGTTGTCCTCCTTCACCATCTTCTGGATTCTTTTGAGCAACCCAACATTTTTTCCAGTCACATTTTGCGATCCATCTGTGGAAACGCTGGCGAGCATACTCCAAGGTAGCTTCTGCCTACTGATTACCCCCGACACACTGTCATAAAAGTCCTCTCCCCGTGTTTTCCCCTTTAGGGATTCCATGGCCAAAAACTCCTCCGTTACCTCAAAATTTTCATTAATCCCTCAGATAAAAATTAAAAGCTGAGCGGTGTCCTTTATGTCATTACGTTCGTCCAGTGCCAAGGAATATAATGTAAATGACTCTGCTTTTTTGTTTAACTTGCTAGCTAGGTCTTGGTCAATTGGCTCAACATGGCAAGTCACTGTCCTGTGTGATAAGCTAATTTTTTCAAATTTGTTCTTGCTTTCAGTACACAAGATACCTGCTGTCTCTACCATGCACTCTTTGAGAAACTCCCCTTTGGAGAAATGCTTGCTGGTCTTTGCTAATTTGAATGCCAGCACATAACTTGCATTATTAAACACTCGGCACTCACTGTCGACTTTTCTTTTTTTTGGCCCACTCATTGTTGCAGATGGGTTCAAAGCAGTAGCAGAGTAATAACAGACAGTAGCCCTGGCTCCACAAAATCAAGTCAACGTATCACTGGACCTAATGCGCCACCTGGCGGAACGCCAGGCCATAGAGGACATGGTCAAATGAATGCAGTCATAATTATGATATGACTTGATTTGGGCAATTCTGTACCAATCTTTTGCCCACCCCTGCTTTAGACCAATGTTTCTTAAACATGGGTAGCATTAAAATTTAGTCACAGATACGTTTGTGATGTATCACTGCAAAATTGTGCAATAAAACTAGCAGAGTTTATGCAGGACCAAATTCTGCAGAAAGTGATACACCAAACTCTATTTACCGCAGTAGCATGTGATCCAAGACGTAGGCTATAAACAATGGCTCTAACACATCACAGACAGCATAAGCTCTTGTGTTTTGAAAATATAATAAATATTTCCAAACCTCCAATGAAGAGTAAAAACTGTGGACGACGTTTTCCCTTGCCGGACGTGGGTCACCAGGGCCCCCCTCTGGAGCCAGGCCTGGGGGTGGGGCTCGATGGCGAGCCTGGTGGCGGGCCTGCACCCATGGGGCTCGCCGGGCACAGCCCAAGAGGTAACGTGGGTCCTCCTCCCATGGGCTCACCACCTATGGGAGGGGCCAAGGAGGTTGGGTGCAGTGTGAGTTGGGTGGTGGCGGGCGGGACCTTGGCGGTCTGATCCTCGGCTACAGAAACTGGCTCTTGGGACATGGAATGTCACCTCTCTGAAGGGAAGGAGCCTGAGCTAGTGCGCGAGATTGAGAGGTTCCGGCTAGATATAGTCGGACTCACCTCGACGCACAGCTTGGACTCTGGAACCAATCTCCTTGAGAGGGGATGCACTCTCTACCACTCTGGAGTTGCACCCGTAGAGAGGCGCCGAGCAGGTGTGGGCATACTTATTGCCCCCACTTGGAGCCTGTGCATTGGGGTTTACCCCGTGGACGAGAGGGTGGCCTCCCTCCGCCGGGTGGGGAAGGGTCCTGACTGTTGTTTGTGCGTATGCTCAACAGCAGTTTGGAGTATCCACCCTTTTGGAGTCTCTGAGGGGTGCTAGAGGGCATACCTTCTGGGATTCCCTCGCTTTGCTGGGAGACTTCAATGCTCACGGGCAATGACAGTGAGACCTGGAAGGGCGTGATTGGGAGGAATGGCCCCCGATCTGAACCCGAGCGGTGTTTTGTTATTGACTTCTGTGCTCGCCACGGATTGTCCATAACAACACCATGTTCAAGCATAAGGGTGTTCATATGTGCACTTGGCACCAGGACACCCTAGGCCTCAGGTCGATGATCGACTTTGTGGTGTGTCGCCGGACTTGCGCCATATGTCTTGGACACTCGGGTGAAGAGAGGGGCGGAGCTGTCAACTGATCACCACCTGGTGGTGAGTTGGCTTCATGGTGGGGAAGATGCCGGTCAGACCTGGTAGGCCCAAACGTGTTGTGAGGGTCTGCTGGGAACGGCTGGCAGAGTCCCCTGTCAGAAGTAGCTTCAACTCCCACCTCCGCAGAACTTCAACCACGCCCCGAGGGAGGTGGGGACATTGAGTCCAATGGGCCATGTTCCGTGCCTCTATTGTTGAGGCGGCTGACCGGAGCTGTGGCCGCAAGGTGGTCGGTGCCTGTCGGCGGCAATCCCCAACCCGCTGGTGGACACCGGCGTGAGGGATGCCGCCAAGCTGAAGAAGGAGTCCTATAGGACTTTTTTGTCCTGTGGGTCTCTGGAGGCAGCTGCTAGGTACCGCAGGCCAAGCGGAACGGCTTCGTTGTTGCTGAGGCAAAACTCGGGCATGGGAGGAGTTTGAGAGGCCATGGAGAACGACTTTCGGACGGCCGAGGAGATTCTGGTCCACCGTCCGCGCGTCTCAGGAGGGGAAGCAGTGCAGTGTCAACACCGTATATGGTGGGATGGTGCGCTGCTGACCTCACTTCGGGCGTTGTGGGTGGGTGGGGGAGTACTTCGAAGACCTCCTCAATCCCACTAACATGCCTTCCAATGAGGAAGCAGAGCCTGGGGACTCTGAGGTGGGCTCTCCCATCTCTGGGACTGAAGTCACCGAGGTGGTCAAAAAACTCCTTGGTGGCAGGGCCCCGGGTGGATGAGATACCGGAGTTCCTTAAGGCTCTGGATGTTGTAGGACTGTCTTGGTTGACACGTCTCTGCAACATCGCATGGACATCGGGACAGTGCCTCTGGATTGGCAGACCGGGTGGTGGTCCCCTCTTTAAAAGGGGACCGGAGGGTGTGTTCCAACTATAGAGGGATCACACTCCTCAGCCTCCCTGGAAAAGTCTATTTGGGGTTGTGGAGAGGGGGGTCCGTCGGATAGTCGAACCTCGGATTCAGGAGGAACAGTGTGGTTTTCGTCCTGGTCGCGGAACAGTGGACCAGCTCTTCACCCTTAGCAGAGTCCTGGAGGGTGCATGGGAGTTTGCCCAACCAGTCTACATGTGTTTTGTGGACTTGGAAAAGGCATTCGACCGTGTCCCTCGGGAATCCTGTGGGGGTGCTCGGGAGTATGGGGTACCGGACCCCTGATAAGAGCTGTTCGGTCCTGTACAACCGTGTCAGAGCTTGGTCCGCATTGCCGCAGTAAGTCGAGCCCGCTTCCAGTGAGAGTTGGACCGCCAGGGCTGCCCTTTGTCACCGATTCTGTTCATAACTTTTATGGACAGAATTTCTAGCGCAACCAGGGTGTTGAAGGGGTCGGTTTGGTGGACTCAGGATTGGGTCACTGCTTTTGCAGATGATGTTGTCCTGTTTGCTTCATCAGGCCGTGATCTTCAGCTCTCTCTGATCGGTTCGCAGCTGAGTGTGAAGCGGCTGGGATGAGAATCAGCACCTCCAAATCCGAGACATGGTCCTCAGCCGAAAAGGGTGGAGTGCCCTCTCAGGGTTGGGGAGAGATCCTGCCCCAAGTGGAGGAGTTCAAGTATCTCGGGTCTTGTTCACGAGTGAGGGAAGAATGGAGTGAGATGACAGGCGGATCGGTGCGGCATCCGCAGTGATGCGGGCTCTGCATCGGTCTGTCGTGGTGAAAAGGAGCTGAGCCGTAAGGCAAAGCTCTCAATTTACCAGTCGATCTACGTTCCTACCCTCACCTATGGTCATGAGCTATGGGTAGTGACCGAAAGAACGAGATCGCGAATACAAGGGCTGAAATGAGTTTCCTGCAGGGTGTCTGGGCTTTCCCTTAAGGATAGGGTGAGGAGCTCAGTCATCCAGGAGGGGCTCAGAGTAGAGCCGCTGCTCCTCCGCATCGAGAGGAGTCAGATGAGGTGGCTCGGGCATCTGATCAGGATGCCTCCTGGACGTCTCCCTGGTGAGGTGTTCCGGGCACGTCCAACCGGGAGGAGGCCCCGGGGAAGACCCAGGACACGCTGGAGGGACTATGTCTCCCGGCTGGCCTGGGAACGCCTTGGGATTCTCCCGGAAGAGCTGGAAGAAGTGGCGGGGAGAGGGAAGTCTGCGCTTCTCTACTAAAGCTGCTACCCCCGCGACCCGACCTTGGATAAGCGGAAGAGGATGGATGGATGGATGGAATAAATATTTCCTAAGACATCACCACCCCATCTTCAGACAATCCTATAAGGGGAAGGAGTTAAGACACTAGTTCAAAAAATTCCAAGAAAAAAAAAAACTGCCAAGGCAAAAGGGTGAATTGATTGTCATGGTGTTGTAAAGGGTGAGTCTAAAGGATGGGGGTAGACAAGTAAATAAGTGGTAGGTGCTACAGTATTGCATATCCATTGTTTCAGACCAGTTTACTACGGCAATTATGGTAAAATCATTAAGGAGTGTTGTGAAACATTTTCCTTATGTTCATTAAAATAAAAGTCATTATTTGTTCTTCTTTTTGTTCAGCTTACTGTAAATTTTTGCATGCCTGCATGTGGCAAATTTAACCAAATACTATATGATGTCAGATGTGGAGAATGTTAACAACTGCCAAGACAAAGGGTGAAAAAACATGTTGATAACCAACCACTGGGTGGAAAAAAATGTGGTGACCTCAACATTTACTATTTACCTGCCGTGTTGAGAATGAATGAATAAATAAATAAAATATATATATATATATATATACAGTGGTGTGAAAAACTATTTGCCCCCTTCCTGATTTCTTATTCTTTTGCATGTTTGTCACACAAAATGTTTCTGATCATCAAACACATTTAACCATTAGTCAAATATAACACATGTAAACACAAAATGCAGTTTTTAAATGATGGTTTTTATTATTTAGGGAGAGAAAAAAATCCAAACCTACATGGCCCCGAGTTAAAAAGTAATTGCCCCATGAACCTAATAACTGGTTGGGCCAACCTTGACAGCAATAACTGCAATCAAGCGTCTGCGATAACTTGCAATGAGTCTTTTACAGCGCTCTGGAGGAATTTTGGCCCACTCAGGGTTTTCTAGCATGAACCGTCTTTTTGAGGTCATGCCATAGCATCTCAATTGGATTCAGGTCAGGACTTTGACTAGGCCACTCCCAAGTCTTCATTTTGTTTTTCTTCAGCCATTCAGAGGTAGATTTGCTGGTGTGTTTTGGGTCATTGTCCTGTTGCAGCACCCAAGATCGCTTCAGCTTGAGTTGACAAACAGATGGCGGACATTCTCATTCAGGATTTTTTGGTAGACAGTAGAATTCATGGTTCCATCTATCACAGCAAGCCTTCCAGGTCCTGAAGCAGCAAAACAACCCCAGACCATCACACTACCACCACCATATTTTACTGTTGGTATGATGTTCTTTTTCTGAAATGCTGTGTTCCTTTTACGCCAGATGTAGCGGACATTTGCCTTCCAAAAAGTTCAACTTTTGTCTCATCAGTCCACAAGGTATTTTCCCAAAAGTCTTGGCAATCATTGAGATGTTTCTTAGCAAAATTGAGACGAGCCCTAATGTTCTTTTTGCTTAACAGTGGTTTGTGTCTTGGAAATCTGCCATGCAGGCCGTTTTTGCCCAGTCTCTTTCTTATGGTGGAGTCGTGAACACTGACCTTAATTGAGGCAAGTGAGGCCTGCAGTTCTTTAGACGTTGTCCTGGGGTCTTTTGTGACCTCTCGGATGAGTCGTCTCTGCGCTCTTGGGGTAATTTTGGTCGGCCGGCCACTCCTGGGAAGGTTCACCACTGTTCCATGTTTTTGCCATTTGTGGATAATGGCTCTCACTGTGGTTCGCTGGAGTCCCAAAGCTTTAGAAATGGCTTTATAACCTTTACCAGACTGATAGATCTCAGTTACTTCTGTTCTCATTTGTTCCTGAATTTCTTTGGATCTTGGCATGATGTCTAGCTTTTCAGGTGCTTTTGGTCTACTTCTCTGTGTCAGGCAGCTCCTATTTAAGTGATTTCTTGATTGAAACAGGTGTGGCAGTAAAGCCATGTTGAACTTTCTTATTTGTGGCCCCATCTTCATGAAATTTGGTAGGTGGCTTCCCTGCACTAACCAAAACTGATGTACGTACTTATTTCGGTGGTATGACTCCACTGTCGGCCGTGATATTAAATTTTCCAAACGTCACTAATCCTCCAACTTCCCGTGTAGATAGAAGGCTGAAATTTCGCAGGCTCATTCCTTACAGCTTACTTACAAAAGTTAAGCAGGTTTCATTTTGAAATTCTACGCATAACGGTCAACAACGTCTGCCATGTTAAATTTTCTTACTTATGGCCCCATTTTCACGAATTTGGTAGGCAGCTTCCCTGAGCTAACCGAAACCAATGTACGTACTTATTTCGGTGGTATGATGTCACTGTCATCCACCATATTGAAATTTTCAACAGTCTTTGTTACCTATGGGCCCATCTTCAAGAAACTTGGTACATGGGTTCCCAACGCTAACTGAATCCTACTTACGTACATATATACGTCCATAGCATGCAGCTCGGTCACCGTGTGAGGTGGCGTTGGGTCCCCCATCCCAACGCCTCCCACGTTGTTGGATGCCTGCCTATATAAGGCCGTCCGTCGCTCTGGTCTCTACATTCCCTTCCTTGCTTCGCCACGGGATTCACGCCTCCCTACTGATAACTACAGCCTTTTTGTTTAATCCACAGCTTCGCTGCTGTTTTATTGTTTGTTTATTACAATTTTAGTTATTGTTTAGGTATTTTAGACTTGCTTTACATTTCTCAGGTACCCATTTCCTTTATCATTACAACCCCCATTACCATGTCTATCGAGGTGATCACCATCGATCAAAGAACTGTCACGCATGGAGTGGTTTCCATGCCCGAAGATGGCACCTACCTTTTCCATTCTCTTTGTTACATATTCCACGGCCATATCAGGCTCACTCTTGATATCCGGAGGAACATTGTGTCTTATGTATTGAATGACTGGGACAGGTTCAAGGTGTGGACTGATGACGGTACAGGAGATAATTATACTACACAGGAGCACTATAAGAGTGAAATGCTTAAGCCCTTCACCTATGGTTCTGCATGTGAGTTGATGGCTGCCGCTGAATTGTTCGGTTGTCGCTTTCAAGTGTACCGAAATGGCCAAATATTTTACAACTTTCGACAACCGCCAGTGGCTCTTAAGCATCTTAGATTCACAAGTGACGATTTCAGTAGTGGACACTTTGATGCTTATGAATGTTTAAACTCCCAAAAGCTGGATGTGATTTTATCGATGAAACCGGTTGTGTGCTTACAATGCTTGACAGATGCCGAATGTCACTTCAACACAACAAATCCTGCAAATACTGTCGTAATTGAAACAAACCATGAAACTCAAACCGATTATGACAGCAGCAATCCAAGCTGACAGATTTGAGACAAGATTACTGTTCACATGGCCAACTGTAAGTTGCATGCTCAAGAGTAAGCTCAGCGAACAGCTTGGTCATGTTACAACCGGAGGGCCGAACTGACAACATGGTATACAAAGAGATCCTTAACAAATAATTATTGGCATATTTTCTCTCAGATTAAAAAGGTTTAATTTTCTTCTTAATAAAAATTTTAATGCAGTACTTTGCCTTTCTGGCCTTGGGTTTTTATATATATATATATATATATATATATATATATATGACAGCAACACTCATAACAGTGACAAAACAATTACATTGACAAACATGTTACGTTATTTTTAAAATGTTTCCTTTTCTTTTTCATTACTTCTTTAACACACTACTTCTCCTGCTGCCTTGGTATTTTGCTAGTTTTTAATAAATTTGCAAAAACCTCAAGTAAACTTTTTTCACGTTGTCATTATGGGGTGTTGTGTGCAGAATTCTGAGGAAAAAAATTAATTTAATCCATTTTAGAATAAGGCTGTAACATAACAAAATGTGGGAAAAGTGATGCGCTGTGAATACTTTCTGGATGCTCTGTAAGTTAACTCAAGAACTAGTGGTAGGACTATCTTTACATTCCCATTCAATGTGCGGATTTCTGGACTATCTACTTTCATCATTACATTTCATCCATTTCCGTTTTTCATCATTTACTGTGCGTGTTTTTTTTTGTGCTTTGTTGTATTTAATGTGTAATCACCGTAAGGGGAACAGGGGAGGTATTGTTGTTTTCATTTATTTCATTTGTTTTCATTACATTCTTTATTTGCGGTTTGATTACTGGTTTCCTGTAGCCTCACCGTCTCTGGGATTATCAGCGGTTACCACTGTGTGGTTGTGTGCAGCAAGTTCAAGCGTAGTTGGCTCTGTGATTTACTGAATTTCATCAATGGCGTCAGTTGCACCTTGCACATATTGTTCCAGTAGTTTTTTTAAATAGTTTTTACAGTTCATTGGCAGTGTGTAAAATAACCTGTGTTACAGTAATTGTGATGCTCTTTACATGAAAAAAATGCGTTCCATTAAAAGTTAACTTTTTTTTTGTGAAGTGTGACTTTTACTTAAAAAGTGCAGCAAAAAAGTATTTGGCGTTGAGGGATGTATTAACCCCCAAGTATATGGCAGTTTAAGAGTTAAAGCCACAAGATGCCGCCGAAACGCCCAGCAGCTTTCTAAGGCTTCTGCCAATGAAAATGCGCTTGCATGAATTACAGTACATATAGTGGTAACATTGGTATTTTACATAGCATAGCAGTACAGTATACGGGTTTACCTTTACATTCTTTTATTTTAGGTAATGTATTAAGCGGAGTTTGAAATTAAAGTGTTTTGGGGGCATATTTAGGGTTTAAACTATGAAAATAGGCATTTTTTTTAACCACATCCAAAATTTGCGGTTTTTCACAATTCGCGGGTGCTCTACGAATGTAACCCCCTCCTAAATTTCGGGGGTGTACTGTATATAAAACAGCGGCTGAGCTTAAGAAAAAAAGATATGGAAGTACATTTGTTAGTGGAAGAAGTATTAGAAATATGTAACACAATTGAAATGGCCAAAGGAAATAAGCAGAAGCCATATGAAATGTTTTCTGTAGTTACTGCATGCTAAAGAAAAATATTGTGTTTGAAGTTATCAATTTTGGTTGCACATGATGCAGGAACCAATGTAAATTGAGAAGTTTGTGATCAAACTAAAACAAAAAAGCAACGCCTGTAAGTTTGGCACAGCAGATGATATGATACGAAGCCAAAAGACATGGACAGCTTTTGACAAGAAATGAAAAGCATACGATACACATATTTGCAAAGTGGTTATTTGTAAGATGAAAATGTACAAATGGTGGAGACAGGCCATTTTTTATGCATGGGAACTCTTGAAAACATGCAAGTAAATATTGTGGAAACAGAACAAAATGTAGCATGATATACAGCTATGCTGGTAAGAGGTAATACATGTAAGATTTAAGTTAGATACGGGCACAGATGCAATCTTCCTGTCTCTACACCAAAAAAAAGAAATAAAACATATTAGTGGCATACAGTGATGCTAAAACCAGTCCAACAGGCTGTGTCTACCTGAAATGTTCCACAAACTGTAATCTGTATAAGTTTAATGTGTCACTGTGCTCTGTGCAAATATTTTACATCTGCTTTTTTTTCTTCTCACATGTACAGTTAACACAAAGCCAGATTTAGTACAGGGGCCCAGCATTTAAAATTGCTAGGCAAGCATCTTAAGACTAGACAAGTTAAGGACAACTTAAGCTAACAAATTAGGTCAACAGCCTAGTTATACTGGTAAACAGAATGCCTCTCTCCAACTAGTTCTGGACCCACGTGAATTAAATAGGGCCATCAGGCAGCCGCACTACTCAATACACACATCTGAAGAAGTGCAAATCACTTTTCACAATTCTCAATAAAAAAGGTTACCATCAAATCAAACTAGACAAAGCCTTGTTAATGTTTTGCATATTGATCACACCATGGGGTCTCTATGGTTTCAACTGGCTCCTATTTGGTATAAAGTCTGCCAGTCAGAGAATCCGTTAAAGAACAATGAGATGTTACAACACATTCAAGGTGTGCATGTGATAGCAGATGAAATGATCATTGCTGCTGATGTTAAAGAACATGCAATGATTATTAACAAGATAATGCAAAGAGTGCAAAAAGTGGGCTGTGTCAGAGAGTAGATTTTAAATAAATAAACATATCTGAGGACGGGCAGGCTCACTCTTACCTTGGGGGAAGCAGAGTAATAACACTTGCGCCTAACCAAAGCAATATAAAGGAGTCTGCATGGAACAAGGAGGAAGATATGAAGACACAATTGAGAGAGAAACAGATGGAGGTTAAAGATGTGAGGAGAGAGAAGGGCAGGAACAGGAGAAGTGATGGAACGACAAGGAGGATGCAGGCGAACGGGAATGTAAGCCTTGAGGGTGGAGCATGTGGCCAGCGCTCAAGAGTAGGAGCAACTAAAAAAAACTCCAAGAGGACTCCCTCGCAAGGCTGGGGATGGCAGCAAGAGTCAAAAAGAGTTGGCGTCAGGGTATTGACAGTGAGGACACAGGTCAGGATAAAGAGTTATCTGCACCTGCTGGTTGATGTCTCAACGGCTTAACCGGTTCAGATCTCACAGAGTGGATTTTAGTTTTTAAAAAGACTGTTTCCTTTAGATTTTAACCTTGTTTTTATTGATTTATTTATTATGGACTTTTTAACCTCCATAATACAGTTTTATGCATTATTTATGTATTGACATTAGATGCAGTGCACTATTTATTGGAACACTGGTTTAGGAATTGTTTTCAATAAAAGCACTAAATGCTTTCGCACCTATTCCTTACTGTAAGCGTGTGTCCTCATTTGCTCGGCTCTTCTTGGTTCCAGGTTCAAAATTACGTGGAGTCAACCCAGGCCATGACAAAGAACAAAAAATAAATAAATAAAACAAAACTAAACCACACACAAATGTCAGGATAAAAAAAAATCATGAAATTGATGAAAATCATTATACAATATTGTTATGGTAAAATACATGGGTCATGTGAGAACACCTTAAGTGGGCCAGCCTGACAAAGAAAAAGTGAAAGCAATCCTGAGCATGCCAACACTTGAAGGCAACAGGGACCGGCAGAGGCTGCTATGCATTACCAAATACAGTACCTTGCACAGTTCACATCAAATGAAGATGCAATATAAGATATTTGAGAAAGGACATTCAATGGCAGTACAGTGGTACCTTGAGATACGAGTGCCCCAACATACGAGTTTTTTGAGATACGAGCCGTCAATAGGTCGATTTTATGCCTTGAGTTACAAGCCAAAATTCAACATACGAGCCATCAAAAAGCTTGTCGCCGCACATTTCGAGGAACTGGCGACGGAGGAGTTGACTGAACTATAGACGCAGCAACATACAGATGTTCTATAGGAGATTGGTATAGCAGAGGAGGTTATCTCTTCAAGTGAGATAAAGGAAGTGTTGGCAATGTAGGAAAAAATTTCGGACTTTATTGAAAAAAAACACCCTGAAAAAGTTGCAACTGGTCGTGCAGCTGCGCTATTTAATGACACTTGCCTAACTCATTTCAGAAACATTCTAAATGTCAAGCACAACTTTACTCTTTGCAATATAGAAATTCTACCAGTATGTCTTTGGTGTCCCAGACACAGTAAAGTCAGATCACAAACATTTATAAGCAATATTAAGTATGCCACTTAAAACAGCTCCAGCAAGACTATAGAGAATGCTTCTGTAGCAGAATGATCTTCTTGTTAAATACACTCCTGACAAGGCAAAATTAAATGCAAACACGATGTCTAGAGCATTCAATACACTCAGATTTGAGGAAGAACAGATGTGGACAAATAAAAGAGTAGTCTATGCAAAACAGACCAGAGAGGCTCTTGTAGAAGAGATGCATGATCTGCTAAAGCAAGCAAAAATGTTTAACAAGATATTTCTTACTCATCAGCAAGCTTGGCCACAACACAAAAGATAACTAGATACTGAACCTCAGGTATACCAGTTAATTAAGGAAGCCATGAAATTGTGTAGGGACATCATGATAGGAGACAGAATAATCATCCCAAGAATACTAAGACCTCTAATGTTACAAAAGTTACATATAGCACTCCAAGGAATTCAAAACACCAAATGGAAGGCATGCAAATAATGGCCAGGCAAGTCACCTGATATTGAACAAATGGCATAAAATGGTTTAGCTTGTCAATAGCATTTACCTAGGAACAAAAAGGAACCACTGAAGTCTCATGAGTGTCCAGAGCTTTCCTGGTAGTAAGTAGGAGTGGACATTTTTGAAATGCATGGCAGATCCTTCCTTCTGACTGTGGATTACCTCTGAAAATATCCAGAGGAATGGCAGATTTCGGACAAAACAGCACAGACAATAACTGCAAAACTGAAGGCTGTTTTTGTCGGACACAGCATACTAAAACAGGTAGTGAGTGATCATGTGCCATTTACTAGTGCAGAGGTCCATCAATTTGAGAGAGAGTGAAGAACAACATGGATATACTGAAGTCCAGGCTATCCATAGTCAAAATGAAGAGCAGAAGAAGTTATAAGATAGTCAAAGTAATGTAATAAAAACAAATTTAAAAAATAAATAAAACACAAAACGGACGGCATGATGGCACAGTGGTAGCACTGTTTCCTCACAGTAAGGAGACCTGGATTCACTTCCCGGGTCCTCACTACTTGGAGATTGCATATTCTCACAGCGTCTGCGTGGATTTTCTCCGGGAGCTCCGGTTTCCTCCCACAGTCCAAAGACATGCAGGTTGGGTGCATTGGCGATCCTAAATTGTTCCTAGTGTGTGCTTGGTATGAGTGTGTGCACCCTGCGGTGGGCTGGCGCCCTGCCCGGGGTTTGTTCCAGCCTTGTGCCCTGTGCTGGCTGAGATTGGCTCCAGCAGACGCCCATGATCCTGTGTTAGTATATAGAGTGTTGGATAATGACTGACTGACAATACAATATAATAACACATAACAGATCCACAGACATAACTTGCTAGCAACCAGTGTGCCGTTGATGACAAAACACCCAAAAAAAGTTAAACAAAAACAAGAGAGTACTACAATCTGCACACTCTCTATCCTCAAACTCAAAGCATGAAAAACAAGAACATATAACATTGTGACAACTACAAGACAAAGGTACATGAAAAGCAGAATGGCATCTGAGACAAGACAATAACAGCACCTTTTCATTTACTTAAGAGGTAGATGGCTGTAAGATATTTGAAGATTCACTATTTAGAGAAGCTGCAAAAATAACAGAGGTGGAAATGCATGGGTCAGAAGAGCAACAGGGGTCAGGTGAACCAAACAAGAGAAGCATGCAGGAAGTGTCAAGCTGATTAAAAAAAAAAAAGTCTAGATTCAAGGACTTTGAAAAGGAGAGATATTTCTACTTTGTTTGACCACAACTGTGTGGCATTTTTCAGTTTCTAGTTCAAGAAAAAGGGAGTTATGATCAGTAATAGAGATATGCCCTTTGTATATTAATGTAAAATATTAGCATGTTTCTTTTACAGAAAAAGGGTGACATATGGAGCAACGTGAGCATATACTGCAGTTAGCATAGTAGTATTTGGTTTACTATATCAATTATGATAAAATCGTTTAAAGGTGTTCAGGAATGTTCTTCCTGTGGTCATTTAAATAGAAGTTATTGCTTGCTCATCTTTAGTTGGCTTATTGTGAATAATCTACACATGTCTATGTACAGTAAATTTAAGTCCAACATTAGTGAGGGTGAATGTCTTCTCATAGCATTAAAGTGGTTTGATAAACTTTGGTCTACAGATAATGTGAAGAATGAGTCTGTTAAAACAGAAGAACATAATAAAATGTCAAAAGTGTGAAGTATGCTGCAGAATTGAACCGTAAACATTCTGAACCATGTTGTCAGTTTAAAATATTTTAAACTAGACTGTTTCTTGCATTGTTTATTGGGATGCATCCTATGAACTGCAAAAAATACAAATAAATTATACGTTTTTAGGAATAAAATAGCTACGCAACATAACTTTTTTACTCAGTTTATTGAATTAAGTAAAAACTGGGAGATGCTGAACAATTTGCAGACCCATTTAAAAGAATGCACTATTAACAATAAATATACAGTGGTGTGAAAAACTTTTTGCCCCCTTCCTGATTTCTTATTCTTTTGCATGTTTGTCACACACAATGTTTCTGTTTATCAAACACATTTAACCATTAGTCAAATATAACACAAGTAAACACAAAATGCAGTTTTTAAATGATGGTTTTAATTATTTAGGGAGGAAAAAAAATCCAAACCTACATGGCCCTGTGAGAAAAAGTAATTGCTCCCTGAACCTAATAACTGGTTGGGCCACCCTTAGCAGCAATAACTGCAATCAAGCATTTGCGATAACTTGCAATGAGTCTTTTGCAGCGCTCTGGAGGAATTTTGGCCCACTCATCTTTGCAGAATTGTTGTAATTCAGCTTTATTTGAGGGTTTTCTACCATGAACCGCCTTTTTAAGGTCATGCCATAGCATCTCAATTGGATTCAGGTCAGGACTTTGACTAAGCCACTCCAAAGTCTTCATTTTGTTTTTCTTCAGCCATTCAGAGGTAGATTTGCTGGAGTGTTTTGGGTCATTGTCCTGTTGCAGCACCCAAGATCGCTTCAGCTTGAGTTGACGAACAGATGGCCGGACATTCTCCTTCAGGATTTTTTGGTAGACAGTAGAATTCATGGTTCAATCTATCACAGCAAGCCTTCCAGGTCCTGAAGCAGCAAAACAACCCCAGACCATCACACTACCACCACCATATTTTACTGTTGGTATGATGTTCTTTTTCTGAAATGCTGTGTTCCTTTTACGCCAGATGTAATGGGACATTTGCCTTCCAAAAAGTTCAACTTTTGTCTCATCAGTCCACAAGGTATTTTCCCAAAAGTCTTGGCAATCATTGAGATGTTTCTTAGCAAAATTGAGACGAGCCCTAATGTTCTTTTTGCTTAACAGTGGTTTGCATCTTGGAAATCTGCTATGCAGGCCGTTTTTGCCCAGTCTCTTTCTTATGGTGGAGTCATGAACACTGACCTTAATTGAGGCAAGTGAGGCCTGCAGGTCTTTAGACATTGTCCTGGAGTCTTTTGTGACCTCTCGGATGAGTCGTCTCTGCGCTCTTGGGGTAATTTTGGTCGGCCGGCCACTCCTGGGAAAGTTCACCACTGTTCCATGTTTTTGCCATTTGTGGATAATGGCTCTCACTGTGGTTCGCTGGAGTCCCAAAGCTTTATAAATGGCTTTATAACCTTTACCAGACTGATAGATCTCAATTACTTCTGTTCTCATTTGTTCCTGAATTTCTTTGGATCTTGGCATGATGTCTAGCTTTTCAGGTGCTTTTGGTCTACTTCTCTGTGTCAGGCATTCAGCTTTACTTTTAGGGGTTTACCAAAAATATCATGTAAGTCATTTAGGAATCACAGCCATTTTTCTGATTTCTTTATATGCCCTGATTTTGTTCCACTAAGACAATAACACAGCGCACCGTCTGAGGCTTCCCTGGGCGTGACGATTGAGATTCCTCGGCAACGGACCTGTATCGCCGCGGTCCTGCGGCCTCTGGCTCTCCGGCTGCGGGCTTGCTTTGGCTCTCCGGCTGCGGGCTTTCCAGCTTTCCGGCTGCTGGCTCTCTCTGGCTCTCCGGCTGCTGGCTCTCTCTGGCTCTCCGGCTGCTGGCTCTCTCTGGCTCTCCGGCTTTTCGGCTGCTGGATCTCTGGCTCTCCGGCTGTGGTGGACTCTGGTTGCGGTTTCTGTGGCGCGGCAGATTTGCGGATTCCTCGGCGGCAGACCTGTGTTGCCGCGGTCCTGCGGCCTCTGGCTCTTCGGCTGCGGGCTTGCTTTGGCTCTTCGGCTGCGGGCTTTCCAGCTTTCCGGCTGCTAGCTCTCTGGCTCTCTGGCTGCTAGCTCTCTGGTTCTCCGGCTGCAAGCTTTCCAGCTTTCCGGCTGCTAGCTCTCTGGCTCTCTGGCTGCGGGCTTTCTGGTTTTCCGGCTGCTAGCTTTCCAGCTTTCCGGCTGCTAGCTCTCTGGCTCTCCGGCTACTGGCACTTTGGGTCTCCGGCTGCTTTTTACTAAATGGCAAGAACAATGCACTTTTTACCATTTTTATTGTTTTTATGCTCCTCTAGCATCACACTAAATTTAATCTCTTACTTTTATGATCAGAATATACCTAATGAGTTATTTATGTGTTATTCCGTCACTACTCCTGTTTATTTCAGCCCATCAGTATCGAGAAATACTGATTTGTTTGTATCAACACAAGGTATGTTCTCTTCCCGGCACTTTGTTCCTCAGTGGTTGTACTCCTGTCATTTTATGAGAATTTTGTGTCTGTCTGCTGAGTTATCATCTCGCGTGCAAAGATCAAGGGTTAAGAACCGACAATGTGGTCTTTTAAAAGCTCTAGGTCGGGCTCTAATCGTCCTTTTACTCATAATTTCAGGCAACGTGCACGTTAATCCTGGTCCTGACCCAGCCTTAAATGACCTGTCCTTTAGCAACTTCTGTGCCAGAAAAAGCCTGGGGTTTCTTCATATAAACTCGAGAAGCCTCCTATCAAAGATGGCTAACTTAAAGATTTGGGTAGAGAGCTCAAACCCTGAATTTCTAGTAATCACTGAAACCTGGTTAAAAAAACTCTATTTCTTATCCTGATTTAAATTTACCTGGCTACAATTTATTTAGACAGGACAGGTCCTCCAAAGGTGGTGGCGTGGCAATTTATATCAAAGAACATCTTAAGTGCTCAATTGCCTTATCCAAGACAGTTCCCAAGCAATTCGATTTGCTTGTTTTAAACATTGAATTCACTAACAACTTCACTCTGTCAGTGGCTGGGTGTTATCGCCCTCCATCAGCCCCGGCCTGTACCTTAACCACATTGTCCAGTGTGTTGGCGCCCTTGATCAAAACTGAATTTGTGCTTCTTGGTGATTTAAATTGGGATATGACCAAACCACCCGATAAAGTCATTCAACAATTCGATGCATTAAACTTGCATCAAATTATCTGCTCCCCCACTAGGTATGAGTCCAAATCTATAGACAAGGCTACGCTGATTGACATTATTTTAACTAATTCTCCTCACAAGTATAACTCTGGGGTATTTTGTTCTGATATTAGTGATCACTGTTTTACTGCATGTGTTCGAAATGGTTGCTCCATCAAGAAACCAACTCAATTCTGTCGCAAAAGTGCTTTTAAAAACTTTAATCACCAAGCTTTTCTACACGATATGGCTGATGTTAACTGGTCAAGAATCAGGCTGGTTCCAACGGTAGACGAGGCTTGGCATTTATTTTATATGCTTTTCAGGGCTATTGTTGATAAACATGCTCCGATGAAAAAACTTAGAGTAAAGGATCGACATAGTCCTTGGTTTACCCCGGAGCTCACTATGCTTTTACAACAAAAAAATACTCTTTGGCGCAAGGCACGACACTCTAGATCCCCAGCAGATATTTTGGTTTTTAAGCAACTCAGAAATAAATCCTTACAAGCCGTTCGCAAGGCTAAAACAGACTATTTTAAGAAGCAGTTTTCTCTTAGTAGCTCTGACCCTAATAAATTCTGGAATGCGGTAAAGGAGATGGAAAATAAACCATCTTGTAAACTACCTCCTTCACTCTACTTAGAGAACATTGTAGTATCAGACAAGAAGTGTATGTTGGAGCTCCTTAATAAGCACTTTATAACTTCTGGTCTAACCCCTGAATTTTCAAATTCCGCTTCATCTTCTATAAATTCTACTAATTGTTCTACTGCATCTTCTCCAACTCTCCCTCACCTTACAATACTTCCTTCCTCCTCTCACAGTTTCACCTTGCGGGCTTTTTCAGAGGAAGAGGTTCTGGATGAATTGCTCAGGCTGGACTCCAATAAATCTGCTGGGTCTGATGAGGTGGATCCTGTCTTTTTTAAATTGGCTGCTTCCATTATCGTTGCTCCCATCACAGATATATTCAACTTATCTATATGTACAGGGCAAATTCCTCGTGCTTGGAAGTCAGCGTTAGTGTTCCCTCTCTTTAAGGGTGGTGACCGGTCAGATCCCAACTGTTACAGGCCTATTTCTGTCTTGCCATGTATCTCCAAGGTTTTGGAAAAACTCGTAAATGGTCAACTCACTGATTATTTGGAAGCACACAACATCTTATCACCTGTTCAATCAGGATTTAGAACTGGGTTTGGGTGTATAACAGCTACTCTTAAAGTCTTAAATGATATCTATTCTGCTTTGGATTCTAAATTGTACTGTGCTGCTATTTTCATTGACCTGGCCAAGGCCTTTGACTCTGTCAATCATAAGCGTCTTATTGATAGGCTTCATGACACAGGTATCTCTGACAAATCCTTGTCTTGGTTTTCCAATTATCTTACTGATAGAGTGCAGTCTGTGAAATCTGAGCTACTCCTTTCCCAGCCTCTCCCAGTCACCAATGGTGTCCCGCAGGGATCAATACTTGGACCTACACTTTTTTCTATTTATATTAATACTGTCGCTAATTCGGTCACAGATTCATCTATCCATCTTTACGCTGATGACACAATTCTTTACTCTACAGGTTCTTCCCCTGCTACAGTCTTGCAGCAACTTCAACTTAGTTTTAATAGTTTGCAACTGACTCTTTCTAATTTGCACCTCCAGTTAAATATTTCCAAAACTAAACTTATGTGGTTCGTTAAAAAAGGTCATATTCCATCAAGCTCTCCAGGTATTTGTTCCCTTGACGGGACACCACTGGACCAGATTACTGAATATAAATATCTGGGAATTTGGCTGGATAATACTCTGTCTTTCTCAAAACACATTGACAATCTGAAGTCTAGGATCAAATTAAAACTTGGGTTCCTTTATAGAATGCGTTCTGCATTTACATCATCTGCTAGGAAAACTTTGGTTCAAATGACAATCCTTCCCATGTTTGACTATGGTGATGTTATTTACAGATCAGCATCTAAAGGCCTGCTTCAGAAGCTCGACGTTCTTTATCACTCTGCCATCCAGTTTATAACAAATGCACCTTTCAAAACCCATCATTGTACCCTGTATTCTTCTCTCAACTGGTCTTCATTGTACACCACCGTAAAGTCCATTGGCTTATGATTATTTACAAAACTCTCCTCGGTTTTTCCCCTCCTTACTTACAGGAATTGTTACACTTTTCTTCTTCTGTGTATAATACTCGTTCTGCTAATCTGATTCTGCTGACAGTTCCTAAGGCTACTTCTGTACTTGGCCTGTCGTCTTTTCAGAACGCTGCTGCTAGAGACTGGAATGACCTGCAGAAAATGTTAAAACTGAATAATTTCATTCCTAAATCAGTTTTCCAATCACGGATTTCAGCTTATTATAAAGACGTGTGTCGCTGTTACTTAGGCTAGCTGCTCCAATTCACTGCTGCTCTACTCATTGTTGCTTCAATGTTCTTATTGTTTATATAATATTTTTATGACATTTTTTGTAATTTAGTTTATATTGTATATATGTATCTTTCTTAATGTTTTATTTTTTATTTTTCTTACCCCCCCATCCCCCATTTCCCTCTTAAGGCTTTGCCCTTTCCAGGCCACAGTTGTAAATAAGAAACATGTTCTTAATCTGTTTTGCCTGGTTAAATAAAGGTAAATAAAATAAAAAGGCAGCTCCTATTTAAGTGATTTCTTGATTGAAACAGGTGTGGCAGTAATCAGGCCTGGGGGTGGCTACGGAAATTGAACTCAGGTGTGATACACCACAGTTAGGTTATTTTTTAACAAGGGGGCAATTACTTTTTCACACAGGGCCATGTAGGTTTGGATTTATTTTCTCCCTAAATAATAAAAACCATCATTTAAAAACTGCATTTTGTGTTTACTTGTGTTATATTTGACTAATGGTTAAATGTGTTTGATGATCAGAAACACTTTGTGTGACAAACATGCAAAAGAATAAGAAATCAGGAAGGGGGCAAATAGTTTTTCACACCACTGTATGAAAAGCAAATAAAAAAAAATATTTAAAATAATGTAAATAAACTGGATTAATTCATTATTTAATGATTACTTTATTACTTATCAGGCTCCATTATTCAAAAGACTAGGTTAAGTAATCATTCACTCTATCCTTTTAAAAATTATCTTTACACCACACCCAATACTTTACTAAGGCTTACAGGAGTGTTGAAGAATGTTTTTCCTGTGCTCATTTACACAGAGGTTATTTCTTATTATTCTCGTTAGTTGGCTTATTGTGTTTGAATTTGTAGACATTTCCTCAAATCTCCAAACTACAGCTTTCACTTTAGTTTAATCTTGTGTGCCCTACATGTTAAGCTGTCAGACTCTCATATTCCCAGCAGGAGGCCTACAAGAATCTCACCTTTAGCTAGTTTAGCGGCAGTGCACTGTAGCTGAGAGAATGCAGCCTGATCAATGCGTCACACACAAAGTTTGAATTGTAAGAGTGCAAGGACAGCTTATCAAAGATATGACCCATATCAGATGGAACTGGTGAGCTGTATGGTTTCCTACTTTTGGGATCCTGGGATTTTATTTAGTATCAATAAGCTTTCATTATGTTCACAACATTTTTATCCTTGTGGTTGGCTGTGCAGTTGAACCCTGCAAAGGTACCAGTACGCGGGCTTCTTGCCTTACAACCAGTGCTGCAAGAAAATTAATAACACAGGTATTTAGACTTCAATAAGACTATGTTATTACTTTAAAAAGTAATCAAACTACATAACTTACATTACTTTCAAAGTGTTACTCTACAGCTCTTGAGATTGTATTTCCGAATTTAGCACTGTATCTTCTGCTCATCAACATTAATTTAGATACTTCTGAAATACTGTGGCAGATTATTTCAGCCAGGGGAAGGACTAATATAACTATAAAACAAATTTTCATAGGCAAATGTTTGGTTGGTCACTTTTATCCATGGCTGCTGAAAGTGTGTACAAACCAAATACATTTAAGTGCAATGGAAAGCACAGACTACAAAATCCATAACAGTAACCCAGGTAAAGGTTTATATGGCCATATAATCAGGTTATTCACAGAGAAATCTACTTCTGTTTCTCAGAGGCCAATAAATCGATTTCTATAACTGGAGTAAGTGTTAACATAACATTTTAGAAATCAGGGTTCTGTAAATAACTGGGATATTGAAGTAAATGTAAGCACACTGATAGTAAACTGGGACTCTAGCAATTTAATGGAAACTATTACATATTAATGTCATACTAGAATAGCCTGCTGGGTCACTGCCAAAATCTGCATACCTTCTATTGTTTAAATCAATAAAAGCAATTATAATACAATGGGCATTATATTTACTAATTACGTCTTTAAAATATGCAAGATTAATGAATTTTAACTCTAGGATTTCTATGATTTAATGAATTGATTGCAATTTTGACTGAACCATTTATTTGATTTTTCAATCTTTTCATACACAATGTGTGTTTAATAATTATTACTTTTACTGTTACCCATGTATTTGGAAATAAACAAAAATGAAAATGAATTTTTAGTGGTTTGCCATCTTTACTATTTGTCATGCGAGCCTGACATTTGTGTAGCATTATAAGCCCCACTGTTCTGTAAGGCACCTTAAGATAAATCACTGTACCTGCAGGCAGAAAGTTACCCATTAAAAACAATACAGAAATATTATGGGATTATGAATGCACGATGTATCATGCAGTTAACACAAAAGTTTTCCCTTTGAGATTTGATATGTTTTGCAGTCAGGCTCCCTGTGATTGTGTACAACAAATTCTCCAGCTCCATTATGGAACTAAACTGCCATTCATATGAGCTCTACTCTCTAAGCACATTTATTTATTTTATGATTTTAATAACATTTTTTAATTAAAGAACAAAGAACTAAAGAACTGCAGGCCTCACTTGCCTCCGTTAAGGTCAGTGTTCATGACTCCACCATAAGAAAGAGACTGAGCAAAAACAACATGCATGACAGAATTCCAAGGTGAAAACCACTGCTGACCTTCCTTTCATTCATCCTCTTCTGCTTATCCGAGGTCGGGTCGCGGGGGCAGCAGCTTTAGCAGATATGCCTAGACTTCCCTATCCCCGGCCACTTCTTCTAGCCCTTCTGGGGGAATCCCGAGACTTTCCCAGGCCATTCAGGAGACATAGTTCCTCCAGCGTGTCCTGGGTCTTCCCTGGGGCCTCCTCCCGGTTAGACGTGACCGGAACACCTCACCAGGGAGGCGTCCAGGAGGCATCCTGATCAGATGCCAGAACCACCTCATCTGTCTCCCCTCGATGTGCAGGAGCATCTGCTCTACTCTGAGCCCCTCCCGGATGACTGAGCTTCGCACCCTATCTTTAAGGGAAAGCCCAGACACCCTGTGGAGGAAACTCATTTCAGCCGCTTATATTTACGATCTCGTTCTTTTGGTCTATACCCATAGCTCATGGCCATAGCTGAGGATAGGAACATAGCTCAGCTGGTTAATTGAGAGCTTTGCCTTACGGCTCAGCTCCATTTTCACCACGACAGACCGATGCAGAGCCCGCATCACTGCGGACGCCACACCGCACAAAGGGCAGCCCTGGCGGAGTCCAACTCTCAATAGAAACGGGTTTGACTTCCTGCCGGCAATGCGGACCAAGCTCTGACACCGGTTGTACAGGGACCGAACAGCCCTTGTCAGGGGGCACTCTCGGATTGCCCCCCATCCCCACAGGATTCCCCAAGGACACTGTTGAACGCCTTTTCCAAGTCCACAAAACACATGTAGACTGGTAGGGCAAATTCCCAAGCACCCTCCAGGACCCTTCTAAGGGTGCAGAACTGGTCCACTGTTCCGTGACCAGGACGAAAACCACACTGTTCCTCCTGAATCCAAGGTTCGACAATCTTTTCCAGGGAGGCTGAGGAGTGTGTTTCCTCTGTAGTTGGAACACACCCTCCGGTCCTCCTCCTTAAAGAGGAAGTTTAGTTCATGCTCCAAAACTCTCCAATGTGGCTGAATTGAAACAATTCTGCAAAGAAGAGTGGGCCAAAATTCCTCCACAGCGATGTGAAAGACACATTGCCATTTATCTCATACGCTTGATTGCAGTTTTTGCTGCTAAAGGTGGCACAACCAGTTATAAGGTTTATGACACAGGGCCATGTAGGGTTGGATAGTTTGTTTTCCTTAATAAATAAAATAATCACTTAAAAACTGCATTTTGTGTTTACTTGGGTTATCTTTGTCTAATATTTAAATTTGTTTGATATCTGAAACATTTAAGTGTGACAAACATGCAAAAAATAAAGAAATCATTAAGGGGGCAAATACTTATTCACAGCACTGTGGTAAATAGAAAGAAAATAAAGGTGAACAATGTAAAATTATACATAGACCGAATTGTCTAATATTGATATACTCAACCAAGTGAAACCAGTCTTAATCTTAAGAGACAGATCTAAACCATTCTTGTTAAAGGGGTAAGCTCAGAGTTATGCTGATGAAAGAGCCTATGAAGAGTTCTGGTTAATGGACTATATGTCAACAACAGTCACACACAACAAGTATTAGCTCTGCTTCCTTGTCCTTTCACCCTGTACACCTGAGACTATAAATATTAACACCAGTTCATGTCACTTTCAGAAATTCTCAGGCCATTTGAATTGTATTTTATTCCTGAGGTGGCAAAGAGAGATTGAGACTGCTGTATATCTTAAGTCCAGTTAGAAGTTCTTTCTTTTTAGAAAGTCAGGTGTATTTGCTTATTACAATGAAAACTGATTAATTGAGCTCCTGTCAATTGCCAACATTCCCCCTTGGGCAAAGAAGACCATCCTATCCATGTATCTATCTAAGATACAATAATTCCATATGTAATGAGAACAGCCACTAAAATGGAGTAAACATTTCAGGATAAGGCAAAAAGTACAGTAAAAATATGATCTTATGTTCTACACTGCATTCTTCTGGGGAAGCAACTTGATCTCAAATGACGCACAATGCCTGAAGAAACTTATCAGGGAAGTCTGCTCCATTACAGAGCTATCCTTGGACACAATAGAAGCTGTTATGGAAAAGAGGATGATGGAAATATTGGATGCCATCATGAAAAACTCTTTCCATGAGGTGCTTTTGTGGAGCAATTTAAGCCACAGTCTTAATTCACCAAGGTGTGCTAAGCACCACCTCCGGGGATCTTCTGTGTCCACTACTGTCAGGCAATTCAATGCTTCCTCCTAATGCACTCTTAAAGTTCATTTTGAAATTCACGCGCAATACATGACGTACATATATTTATTTATTGACTAATTTGCAGTATTATTTGTCCTGTGAGAGTGTATCCATGTTTATTATGTTTCTGCAGCTGTATGCATTAAAATTTCCCTTTTGGGGTTAATTTTTTTTGTGTCAATTTTATTGATTTTAATTTGAAACAAACAATGTTACATATAATCTAGTCAAACTTAACAAATCAAAACTCAGCCCCCATCCAAGAGAAAGAGAGGAAAGCCAGCAACCAGAGCAAATCTTTAAAAACAGCAGGACGCAACAGTTTCTTTTTCCCCCCGATATAGAAGGTTATTCAAAAATGTTATTGATTAGATCAGTGATGGCCAACCTATTACACGTGTTTCAAAAGTGACACACCACGATGTTTTGGGAAAGACGCCAGTGTTCTTCAAGACCAGAGCTACCAAAGAAACTGCACAAACAAAAATAGAAGAAATAACAAAAATACAAGACCTTGCACCACACAGAGCTTAAAATGGATTCTCATCATCCGTACCAGCACATCATTTGTCATCACGGCAGCCTCACAGTTCAGCCGACTTCTAACCAGACCACTGGAAGCTCATTTTCATGTCGCAAGTGCAATTATCTGCAACTGCAGTCTCCAAAATGCATTCATTTATGTGAATTCTGCTTTTACATTCGTTGCTCATGTGAAGTGCATTCAATTATTTTGTGCAAGGAGCCAGTTCAACAACAATGTTTGTGATATTTTCACATATGTATAGGATACATGTGAGATAAGGATTATCCCTTTTTGTTTCATTGTGTGATTCGGAGCTTCCCTAAACAACACTGCTGCACAGGTAAGTAAGTTATTAACCTTGTGAAAGCCGGCCCTGGCACAGACAGACGGACATCATGTTGTCACCACACATCATTTATTATGTACACTATTTACAAATTGCTCACGTGCACCCCCAGTGCCTTCTTGCACCGATTTCCCCAAGTCCAGGCCACACAGTCCTGTGCCTCTTTTCTCCTGGCCGCCTCCAGTCCTTCCTCTCGCTCAGTCCGCTTCCTCCCGACTTCCACCACCGACTGGAGGGAGGCGGCCCCTTATGTAATGCTCCCAGATGAGCCCCAGGTGTTCCCAGTATCCCCTCCTTGGCCACGCCCCAGCGTGGCAGAAGTGTCGGCTGTCCTCCTGGCAGCTCTCCGGGCGCCACACAAAGTCTTCCCCCCAGCACTTCCTGGTGTGGCGGAAGTGCTGGGCTCCAGGGACAATTAGGCACTGGGCGCCGCTTGGCGGTGGCCACGGGTCCCTACAGGGCTGGGCTTCAAAGCCCCTACCGAGGCCCCTGCATAACCAGGACGGACGCCCCCACTCGGTCTGGAGGAGGCACACGCCCTCCTCTGGTCCTCCAAGGAGTCCCGGCCGGGCTCCAGCCCCGGCCGAGGACCACACGGGATAAACCGGCATCGGGGCGCCGCCTGGCGGTGACCACGGGCCCCTACAGGGTAGGGCTTCCATGCCCTCGACCCGTGGCCCCCAACAGAACCAGGAAGGACGCCCCCTCGTGGTCTGGAGGAGGCACAAGCCCTCCTCACGTCCCGGCCGGGGACCACAACCTCTAAGACTATTTCGGCAAAATGTCTCTATAGAGTCTGCAAAGGGCAGTGCTGACATTGTTTTCTCTCTGTGGTTAAACCTCTGCAAAGAGCAAGTAGTCTGCATTTCTAAGTGTGTGCTGTTTTACATTTCTCGCAACTGTCCCTCTTAATCCCTCCTAACACTTGCTTATTTTCCACATTACACTTTTGTGAGACCCTGTTTCTCTGCCTTAAACAATATTAAAACAGACAAAAGAAACTGACAGATGAAGTTAGTGCAGATTCCTTGGACATGGAGTACTCACAGTACCTACCTTCAACTTTAGATTTATCTATTAAAACTCAGCAACAAAAAAGTCATAATTGATATCAAATTAAAGGCAAAGTGTTCCAAATTTTTTTCAATTCAGGACTACTATTAAAAGTAGGGTAATTTTTACTGCACTATTTTAAGCCCAATTATCAGTGCATATATAACATTCTCTACTGTAAGTCACTGATTTTTCTTTTACTTTTATAATACATAACACCACACATGACTGGGCTGTATTCCTTTTTAAATAAATGAATATGGAAAGAATTGTTTCTCTTTTGTTTAGCGGAGGCACCACACCAGCAGAGTCAAGTTAGACATTTTCAGAATTTCTGACACACTGAGCCCAATAGGTTCATCATCACTGGATCAGATTCTATAATATCTTTTAAAAAAAGTTTTGAACAGATCCTCCAAGTGAGAATTAGATTTTTTTCTAATTTCAAATAGTATAGAACATCTATTACCCACAGACTTAAAAGAGGTGGGGTGGGAATCTTCCAATTGAATTGAGCAAGACAATTCTACGTTTCGGTAGTGAGGAAAAGGCAATTACAGTTTGTTTGTCCTTCTCCACTTTAAGTCCATCTGGGAGTACACCAGACAAAGATGTTAAAGGGTTAGAGGTGATTGTGACACCACGGTTGACTGATGGGCATTCAAAGATTTTTGTACAATATAAAGTTAATTTGATGCACACCCAAAAGATGTGGCCCAGTGAGGCTGGAGCTAGATTGCAATGTTCAGAGGTTGAAACTTGCCCTGGATACATTTTGGACAAATGTACTCGATACAATATTTTAAGTTAAATGACTGAGTGTTTTGCACATATGGAGCTAGGCTGTATTCTATACATGGCTGCCTTCTACTCTTTTTCTGAAATATTAAGTAAAAAAGGTCTTTTCCCCACTGTATCCTGGGAGCTAGGCTGTATTCTATACATGGCTGCCTTCTACTCTTTTTCTGAAATATTAAGTAAAAAGGTCTTTTCCCAACTGTATCCTGGGATCTTTAAAAAGTAGGGACTTTAAAATGTTTTTATGTGTTGTCCAAGTGTTCAGGACTGATAAATATTCCTTCTGAAATAGAAATAGATGGGAGGTGAGGAAAATTAGCCATGGTCCATTTAGCAAAGTTTCCAATTTGAAAGTAGTGGAAAAATTGTGTTGATAAAAAGTTAAATTTGAAGCTCAACTGTTTGAAGGATGCAAAAAAATACCTTTGTACAAATCTCTAAGTGTTTTAATCGTAGATGTCAGAGGTCCATCCAGATCCAGTACACTACGAGAATCTAGCTGTAGTACCTGTAGTGAATCAAAAAACTCATTATATTGTGTCTTATCTTCTTTAAACTGAGTAGAATATACTAAGTTCCCCCGCAGATAAGTTGGGACTTGATTTTGCCATATAATTTCCGGTATTTTATAATGTTGGTCATATAAGTTGAATGGAGAAAACTCATGCTATTGGTCCAAGAGATTATGCAATGCTAACGCCCACCTGAGAGATTAAGCACGGAGCACACTGCCTTTTTTTTTTCTATGTATTGTGCCTACGTGACTACACGGTAATACCCAAACTATTCCGAAGCGACGTTTGCACTGTTTTGTGTTTTTTGTATTTCGCACCCTCATACAACTTTATTGTAAGAACATCCCTTATCTACAATGGAGCATTCGATCAGAAGAAAATATTAATCTGGTTTTAAACTAAAAGTTGTTGAAGTGGCAAAAGAAATTGATAACTGTGCTGCTGCAACAAAATTCGATGTGTCTGAGAAACTGATGTGAGATTGGAGGAAGCAAGAAGATGTAAAAAAATAAATAAATAAATAAAATCTTAAGTGTTGCATTTTTGAACAGGCGTATAAGTCGGGGTCTGATTTTATGATCGATTTTTTGGGCTTCAAGACCCAACTTATATGCGAGTATATACCATAAGGATTTATAGTACTCTCTAAATATGTGGGTTATATTTTTATGGTCAATGATTTTGTTTCCAGGAGGTGTTTGTAATTACTGTTACTGCCTTGCAGACTTCCTGCTGGATTTGTTGGGCTCAGATCTTATTGCCCTTCTCCTCATGTTAATAAAAATGATGTCACGATTTAAAGATGAGCTGTTCCGTTTCTTTTGTTGTCAAGAGGTTAAATTCTGATTGCAAAACATATATTTTCCTATTAAGTGCCTAATTTGGTGACTTGGCGTATTCTACATGTATTTTGGTAATTTTGCTGATTAACTCAGATGCCTTCTTGATTTCCGATTTAGTTTTGTGAGAAAGATATGAAATAATCTGTCCTCTTAAAAATGCCTTCAGAATTTCCCAGAATATTCTTGTAGAGACCTCTGACGATGCATTTGTCTTAAGAAAATAATCGATTTGCTTGAATATGAATACTGTACAGTTCTCATCGACTAATGACAGGGGTTAAGACGCTAGCTATGAGATGAGTATGTAGGGCATAGGGATTCAAGTTCCATGATAAGAGGGGCATGGTCAGAGATAACAATAGCTTCATACTTACAAGATTTGATAATGGGCAAAAAATTATTCTCTATGAAAAAATAATTAATTATTGAGTAATGATGTACTGGTGAGAAGAAGGAATATGCTCTTAGGTTTGGATTTCAAAATCTCCATGAGTCTGATAAGTTACATTATGAACTGTGTAATTATTTTTGCAGTATTAGACGTTATCACCACTGTAGCTGAAGACCTATCCAGGTCTAGAATTAACACACAATTAAAGTCTCCAGCCATTATAATATTATGAGTGTTCACATTAGTAATAGATGCAAATACATTTTTTAAAGAAATCTCTATCATCCACATTAAGTGCACGGATATTTATGAAAATCAATTTAGTATCATAAACTGTCCATTGCCATGACATAGCGCCCTTCAGGATCATATACTACAAATAGAACTGTTCTGTGCATCAAGATTCCCACACCCCTAGTTTTCTTTGTATAGCTGGAGTGAAAAAGTTTAACAATCCAATCTCTTTGGAACCGATACTTGTCCTTACTTATTAAGTGAGTCTCCTGTAAAAGTAACATCTTGGCGTTTAGACCTGTTAGGTGAGAGAACACTTTTTTTTCCGCTTTAACTCATGATTAAGACTTTTGACATTCCAGTTCACAAAAAGTACTGTTTGAACATAGAGACATTGCTTCTGAACTTTTCTTGACATTTTGTAGTCTCAAGTTAAGGGTTAGGGTATGGTATGATATGATAGTATATGATAGCTTTGACCTAGATTTAATATTTTTGCCAGGTGTTACGGCTATGGAGCTTATTGTTATGTTGGCACTTAGTTATTGAGGTAGAAAGGTTAATTAATAAATACTATTGCTCGCTCTCTCTCTCTCTCTCTCTACGCCTGCACCAACCAGGGGAAAAGAAAATGTCCAGAACTAAATGAACCCCCCAGCAATGGTGTAGAAAAGTACAATCTATGTACAAAAAACATTGGATATGATCTTAAACAGCCCCAAATACATGGTACTGGTTTATTAGTTTTTCTGATCTATTCTAATATTTGTTAGAATTTCCCCAAAAAATTCCAAAGTTCAATAACAAAATTCAATAACAGATAAAAGAAGTCATGCTATGATTAAGAAGAGCAAGGCTGGAAGAATAGTAATGCGATTAATTTTACCAATGCACGTGAATAACTTTAGTAGTAATTAAATATTAGAACAACTAACACACCATGTATTAAACCATCTAAAGTTATGTTTCAATTCAGTGTTCCAAAAAAAAAAAACTAACCTGCGCATGGCAGTTATACTAACGATAAAACACAGAAAAGCAAAGGAAAAATGTTATTACAAATACCAAATCTTTAAATTTAAATAAACCACAGAATGTTCTAATACCTGAAGGTAAAAATACTGCATTGAACAAGATAAGATCATTTAAAAGCAATCAATTTGCATTTCAAACAAAATAATGGAAATAGTTTTAAAAGACAACATTATAAATCTGTAAAACAGAACTTGAGAAGTAACTTATTAGAGGTGTGAGGTTAGACAGTAAAGATCCTGTTTTGCTGAACAGATAAAACTTTACCATGAACCGTCAAAAGACCACAAAAAATCAAATATACAATATTGGACATCTTACTATTCCACAAAGAAAGTAAATAATACTTCAATTATGAAAAATATGGTAGCAGCATCAATGTTGGACACCTTAAAGTTACTGCAGCTACTTTTATAAAGGTGACACAATCAACTATGTATTAGGACAGGATTAAACTGAGACAGATTATGAAATATGCTCTTGATGTACAGAAGCTAAATCAGTGAAGAATGACTTACACTGACAGAACAAGGAAGTGGAGAGGCACATGGCAGACAACAACATCTGCAGCAGAAAGAAATGGGAGGTCATGGACATGATAGAGCTTTAGGGGGTATAAAGGGTGACATATGAAAAAAATAACAGACATCGTCTCCGTAAGTTAGGAATGGGCAATCCTGGACTTTTAGTTACAGCAGCTGAATTCTTTTTCTCCATTTATTTATTTTTTAATTGTAAAACTGTTTTACTGGTTTATAGAACATGTCATTTAGATATTCGAATGCTTGAACCTTATATCAGTCTACCCTCTAGACACCCTCACTCCCTTGACTTTTTCTTTTAATTATTTTTCATATTATTCTACATATTTACTATTGAGGTACATAAACAAAAATGTGCCAGTTTAGCTCACTAGCTGTCATTTTCCCTGTTATTTTAGAACCCAGAATTAACAATTTTTGACTAATAAAAGATGCAATACAAAACTTAAAATTGTTGACAAGCTAATAAATTAAAATATTAAAATTCCTAGACACTAAATATCAGGGCAGCAATATCCGGCTTTCTCAGTTATAGAAATAAAGGAGCAGAAAGTTCTATTAACAAACAAACTGATATTAAATTAAAAAAAAAAAGACAAACTAAAGGCTGGAGATACTGCAGCCTTCCAGATGTAGGATTGCTCATCCACCAAAAGTCAATGCTTCACCTTTTGACCAGTTCTAATCATTTTACAAAATTCGGTCATTTGAAATGTGCAGAAAATTCTGAAAACTTTATACCGGTAGTTACAGTATAGAAATCATGCTACCTGAGTCCACTAAGCTGAACATAAAGTGACATGAAAGTGAGAAACAATACTCCACCAAACGGTACTAAGAAATTATTCATTAAATAATCTGGAGTACTTAATTATGTCTGCAACACGGGATTTCAAATGTAAAGTAGTTCTTAGCCAACAAGGCTTAGAAAATAATACCACCGAACACCAAGGAGCTCGAAGCATGTGAGCATTTTTAAACAGGTGAGCTGGAGAAGCATCACTTCCTAATGTGCTGCACTATCCCAAATGCTGCGCTGAGACTGAACTGCTCTTCCAAATGGTCACAAAAACAATCGGGAGTCCCCAACACTACGAAGGTATACATTATTACCTGCCACAACAACAAAAAGTGTCAGAAACTCTGGGTCGAAAGTAAAAGCAATGAGGCCTTGGAATTTGTAGTAAAGATACATTTTAAATATATATATAAAAAAAACAGCATTTAACATGTCAGTAATGACCTTTTTGATTTGCCTGTCACAGGACAGACAGTTCACTCGAGCTACACAAGGGTCGAGACAAATGTTCAACTTAAATGGCTCAAAAGCTGCTAACAAGACCTCCTACAACCAAAGTAGCCATTGTATTTATTCCACACGATAGAGATTAGCATCGTCTACTTAAACCATGGCAGCAGCCGCCCTCTGACAAGTAAACACGTATGGCATGCAGACTGCAAATCCAATCGCCTGTCAAGGATCAGCACCCGAGAGCCATGAGTTCTTGTCCTGGCTTTTTGCACTCGCTTGCAAGATGCTGGAACATTCTTGTCTCTCAACCCAAAGCAGCTTCTAAAAATAGTCAAGCAGGACTATGGTGCTAAAGGAAGCAAAAAGATACTCACCATCTCCATCACCTCCAACAGCCATAGCTTGAAGAAAGATTCAAAAGAATCTTATATAAATCGTGCAAACACCTGTCTCCTAGCGCCTGTCTCAGGAACCACTCTGCAGAACCTAGTAAACGTCGAGAGCAGCTATCCTTCTGCCGCAAACAGCAGTTGTGTACCACTTCAAAATAAAAGCCATCTACCTAGGCACTATGGCTTCAAAATAAGAGCTCCACTCAGAAAATAAAAATGGGAAAACACTAAGGAATGTGCTAAGATTTTACATACCTTCTAATACAAGGAGTACCTGTTCATTGTGTATGTGTTATTTTGCCAATGTCAGCATTCGGTGCCACAGCAGGACTTTGAATAGCACCAACTGGCAAGATGTGTGGGCCCCAGTCCTTTAATAACTAAACCAAGCAAAACAATCAGCAATGAATCACAGCTCAAGAGGCCAGGGCTAATTTACATGTATAGAAAGAAAGACGACATGCGAAAGACAACAATCAGCACTGGGTAACAGCTATTCCTCCTCCTCCCACATCCCCCTCCATCAATGGCTACACTGTCCTGACCTTGCTTAGTGGAGACTGCTAGGGACTGCTTCAGACTTGCACGGCAGAGGCAGAGAACACGTAAACAGCCTTTTGTTCACATTCTGAACAAGAAAAGTCTTTTATAATTATATATGCAAAAAATAAATAAAAAGCACAAAAGCAAGCCTAGCAGTAGCCAGGTTTTCAACAGTACAGCAGCTGTCTCAGAATTACACTTAATAACTGGTTGCAACACCTTCAACTGTAACAACTGCAAGCAAATACTTTTAAGTCATTGCTCGATTCTTTCTAACTTATGCACACTAAAACATTTGTAAGTGACTTGTCTCCTGTAATGCAAGTTAACTCATCTCCCATGCAACACACATGAGTAGCCAGCAGAAGTGGTGCCCACTGTTATGTTTCACAGTCCTTTTCAAATTAATTTTTGAAAATAATGTTTCCTGCATTATTTGGGACAAGTTTAGCATTTATTTTGTTTGTTGTTTGGCGGAGAATTATATATTTTTTTCTTTATTAACCTCCATTTCTAAAAAAATTTTCTTAATAAATTGTATTGTGCATCTGATCGTGACACAGATATTGTCCTATTTTGTGGGCTGCTAATTTCTAGTATTTTTGTGCATCATTGCTATAGAGTTATGCAGTGGTAGATCATGATGTCAGCATAATATCAGTGTAAAAGTCACTGCTCTACATATCCTAATTTTCTGAGACAAGAATATTTCCTTAATTTTGTTATTCTACATACAGTTTTTTTTTTACTTTGAAATTGTCTTATTTTGGATTCTGATTATTGTTTTTTTTATTGATGAAAATATTTGACTGATTTCTGATTTTGAACTTGCCTGAAATATGGTTATATTTCATCTTTTGGTTGCTTTAGTACAAACTGCCATTTCTCCAACATTGAAAAAAATACCCACAATGCAAACAGAATTCATTTGTCCTTCTAGAAGTACTCCAGAGCAAAAGCTACAGGTAAATGTAAAGGACTAAAATGTAAATGAAGGGTTAAAGCAGGAGTAAAGGGAACCAGCCACTGTGTTGTCTGGGATTGGCTCCAGCAGACCCCCATGACCCTGTATTTGGATTCAGCGGGTTAGATAATGGATGGATGGATGGAATCTACAGTACACACATGACATAGAAGAAACAAGAGTGTCTATCCACAAAATGGTTTACAGATTAGAGGAAAGAGTGAACAGATTGTCCCTAGGGATAATGGGGATCGTACACTTGGGAGTTGCTTCAGAATTTTTAGTAAAGAAAATGTATCTGTTTCACCACTTCTACTGCAAAGGAAGCATAAAAGAGATGGCTGTTCAACTAGGTGTTCTACAAGTACCTTAATGACACACCCAAAAGATATTTTGCTTAGAAATGTCATCAATACAAGTTTTCTCCTCTGTCACGCAAACAAATTGTGCATTTTAGCAGGAGAATGTTTGTTAAAGTCAAATGGGAAACTCAAGACTCTTCCAATCAAAAAAACATTATGACCTGCAAATTAGTCCAGTGGTCTTTTCAAATGAGAGGCACAAGGCTAGAATATTAGAAACATTTTGATGAGAACAGGCTATTCAGCCCCACAGAGCTTGCCAATACTAATTTATGAAAGATAACTTTAAATTGGGTTTTCAAAGTTCTACTCTCCAGCATACTACTTGGTAATTTATTCCCTGTGTCTGTGTGTGAAGAAAAACTTTCTAACATTAATCCAAACCTTAAGAATTTTCTAACTGTGTACCCATGTTCTTGTTGAAGTAATTATAAAGTAACAGCTTTAAAGAACTTTACTAATTCCTTTCATAATTTTAACAACTTGAATCATGTCATCTCTTAATCTCGGTTTGCCTAAACTGGAAGGAATAAACTTCTTTAAACTTTTTTTCAAAGCTCATACCTTTCAGTGCTGAAATTAGCCTAGTTGCTATTCTATTGGCTTTTTCTAGCACTGCTCTATCTTTTGTGTAGCCTAGAGAACAAAACTACACAGTACTCCAGGAGATACTTCAGTAGTTTATTATAAATCTTAAATGTAACCTTCTTTGACTTATACACTATACACCATGCTATGCAACAACATAACATCCTGTTAGCCTTTTTAATAGCTCATATAGCCTGTCTGAACATTCATAGTGACTATGACTACAAGCTCCTTCTCATAATGGGTACTTTCAAGATGTAGACCTATCATTGTGTATTCAAGTGTAACATTTCTACTTCCTACATATAATACTTCACATTTACTTATATTAAATTCCATCAGCCACAATTTTGCCCAAGCTTGTATTCTGTCCAAGTCTCTCTGTAGTGATCTGGCTGATTCTAGCCTAGATGCCATTCCACCTACTTTGGGCTATAAGTAGCACAAAACACTATATGAAAGCAGACCAAAACAGCTCTCTGAAGCAAGATGTCACAACATCAGGGGCCTCATGTATAAATGGGGCATATGCACAAAAATGTTGTATACGCCCGTTTCCTCTCACGCTGTGAGAACTATAAAAACTAATTTGACGTAAAGCCACACACATTTTCACGGTAGCCCCCTACCTTGCGTACGCACATTTCTGCTCAGTTTCGCAAACTGGCGGCACCCAGCGTCAGGGCAGTGCTACTGTTTCTGTGTCATTTACCTTTCTTATTTATATTCCCATCATTAACGTGGGATTTATCAAGTACACTGAAATTAATTGCATATCAATTACAAATTTTATTCAATTCATTGCAATCACTCTGTAAGAATATAATTGTGCACGGAATGGCCAAACTATTCCAACTATCATAGCTGCAATGGCGTTGTTATAAGACACTGCAAATGGAAGAATTAAAAGAGAGTGCGCATTTACAGATGAAGATGATGATGATGACTGGCTTCTAAGTCAATTTCGATTACCAAGAGTTATTCTCTTGGAGCTGTGTTTTGAACTAGCGCCAGTATTACAAAGGCAGACTTTGAGGAATTGTGCACTACCTGATCATTTGTGAGTTCTGTCCACTCTTGGGTTTTTAACCACAGGACCTTTTCAATGTGAACTTGCTGACCAATCAGGTATTTCACAAACATCACTGAGTTGCGTCATGCCAGCCGTACAGGATGGTATTATCCACTTGTCATCCAGATATATAAGATTTCCTTATACTGTGGTTGAAACATCAAAGCACAATTTTCAGCAACGTCCAGTTTCCAAATGTAATCGGAGCAGTCAGCTGCATTTGCAACAGCGCTGGACAAGTTACATCAGCCAGGGATAAATCACAAAAAAAATGAGCCAGCATCATATATAGCTGGATAACCTATAAAAACGTCAGCTCAGTACAGTAGCAAGTGCTTCTTCCAACTAGGGTAACAAAAAGCAAGTAATCCTTATAAGGATAGCAAGTCACCTCAAAGTAAAGAGCAGAGGATCGATCCTTTGTGGCGCTTGGTGCTGGCGCTACACTATGAAGGCACCTTCAGAGAAAGAATTTGCTTATGTAAATAGAAAGCATTTCCACTGTATTAATATGCTGCTCTACAGAGAACTGAAAGTGTGTCGCAGTGTGCAAGCATGTACCTGAAGAGATAGATGAACATGATCCTGACCCACCAAATGATCAGCCAGATCGGACAGAGTTACAACTTTTTTTGAATGTAATTAGTATGGAAAATAAAATTAGTACATTCACGTATTAGCATAAATAAATTTAGGATATAAGCATTAACTTTAGTGCAAATATTAATGCAAGTTAGGCCTACTAAACAAATGGTTAAACAAAGGCACATGCCATATTTCTTTTTTAATTACTGCTTCAGCTCTAGCTACCAATATAATCTAGCGAGAGGATCCAGGAAGGGAGGAAGATGAGGTTATGACAGCCCAAGGACGGAAGAAGGGAAAACACCTGTTGGCTCTCAGCTGACCTAAAAATAAGCGAAGCAGAAAAATAAAGATAAATGACAGAAAATAAAAGAATTTGACAGGCCAGCTACAGGAAAGGGGAGTCAGAATAAGCAGCGGATGAGCTGGTTTGAGCAAGGTCAGAATGATAAGAAATTATATATAAACTGTGATTTTTGAACTGTTTGGGGCTCAGCCTGATTTGGCCGAATTGGGTTGAGTCCGTGTTGTTTATTGCAGTAAAACAATAAACTCTGTTTGCCCATCCTCTTGACTCCTGAGAGCCTTCATTCCAGGTGAAGACCTTTGGTGCATCTTTGCGCCGACGATTTTCTCTTCAACATTAGCAGAATGTAAAAACAGGTAATCAGATAGAGCATTTATTTTTTAACCAATTCATTTAATTTGTGGTCAGTATCACATGGTACACCCTTTATATTCCTTAGTTCACTGGCCACATCTCTTACAGCCTCTACGATTGCATTTTGTGAGTCCAGAACAGCATCTGTCAGCACACAGCCAAATGGCCTCCCAGCGGTTTCTGAGGCAGAGGTGTGTGTGCAACCAGCGCCCAAAGATATGCTTGGCCCTGCAGCACCATTACTGCTTGAGCATCACACGGGGGTCAGCTTTTGCAATATTGTCTGAAAAAGAATAAACAGATGGCGAGGTGCGACTCGCCTTTTTTCTTTGACTGTGATATCTGACCACTTTTTTTCTTTTGGCCACTGTGTGACTTTCTGAACTTTCGAGTGTCTCTGTCATGCATTTGTTGCTTAAACACTGTGTAAGCCAACAAATAGTATGTTTTCCTTGCCTCCACTTCTCATTCACTGAAATTCTTCTTTTGTTCACATGCTTTTTCTGTTGTTTTTTAACCAGTCACTAAACGGAAGGTAATATTTATTGATTTGCATTTTAAAATATGCAAAATTCTGCGAAGAGTCGGGGTGGGCTCTAGGCGTGTGTACATGCGTTAAATTTCACATTCATTGGCATTTGTAAAGGGGAAGTGCATGGAACTTGCTGTACACAGAGATTTATGCATCTGGATTTTGTGTGCATATGCGTACTTCCACTTTTGTTTGCATGCCATGTTTTAGTGTGAATTCTACACACAGTATTAAACACGAGGCTCCAGGTGAAAAAACACATCTATTGCACTGATTTGAAAATGCGGAATATTTTTTGTTGCAAATAAAATTAACTTTTCTCCATGGGCCCAAGCTTCCATATGCCCACGAATAAAGTGAACAGGAGCTCTGTAGAACTGCAACAAAAACTGGGAGAGAAGCCTTTTTCCATGTTTTTTTTTTTACTCATTTTAATAATAAAAATAATAGGCAAGTTAAATACAATTTATGTACTGGTACACAGTAAAACATTTTAATATCCCATATCAATTAAAAAAAATACAGAAATATGTATGAAGTCAGAAAAACATCAGGTCATATATCTAGGATGTTCAGTATGCATTAGCATATATTCATAAAAAAAAATAGTGAACTAGGTTTGGGACTCAGTGGTGTGACTTGTGGTCACACAGGGTATAAACAAAAAATAAGGATAAAAAATGTCAGATCTTGGGAGTAACATATGTTTTGTGGGAAATATTATATTGTACCATCTGGTGATATGGGTTTTTGGATGTTTTCTTTATATTAGAAAGCACAATGTCACAACTTGGAGTATCTATATTTAAACTAACATTTTGATCCAATGGTTTCTATATACTATCACGTAGGAAAAGCATATCAATCAGCCACAGGTCTAGTTCACAGACCAATGGATGCCATAAAAATATATGGCTGAAACAGGAGTGGAACAAACAGATGTATACTGGTTGCTTTAATGAAGACTAATTTGCAAGCTGACAAAAAAGGATTGTAGCAAAATACATTTTGCCAAAGAATAGCTACCAATATTAATTTCAGCACTATAAAACTACCGAGTGCATATATAATTTGGGACATTCTCCAACTCTTATCAGAACCTGATGCCAGACCTTAATAGCATATTTAATTAAAGAAGGAAACTATGACACTACAGAATGGGGATGTATGGCGAAAAAGCATTAACTAGTAGCAGATACCAGGAAGGTAATGAGTTGGGGGACTCCATCCATTGGCAAATGGACAAAAAAACAAGGCTGTGTGATAGAGTTCAAGGTCTGGAAATAAGGTCCTGTGTTCTACACAAAAGCACAGAAGTACAGAAATTTTAATACTGGTAAGTGAAAGTAAAATGAAGAGTAAAGATTTCCGGGGAGGATAAATTATTTAATAAACATTAGTGCTTGATGATAATTCAATGCAAAGTATCCAGTTAGTGAAATTGGATAGCCTTAGCAAACACCTTGATGGATCAAAAAGGGAGAGGAGATATCTGAATGTTATCACAGAGAGGTTAGAAAATAATTAAAAGTACATGAATTCATTTTAAGGAATATGATCCAAAACCAAATTATTCCGATATTTTACAACAGAAATTTCCATTGAACCTGTCTAACACTTTTTGCATTTGAAGAGAAATGAGCCGTAGGCAATTGTGTTTTCGAGCACCCTTTTAAAATGTGTGGGATATGCTGGTTGATATTTGCAGTATACTTGGTAGGGACAAAAACAACTTGATCAGAATATTCGGGTTAATTAATTTACTGATAACTATCTGTAGACGATTGCCTAATAATTTTCTAAAACGTTTAATGTTTATGTTCATTAATGAAACTGGGCAAAAAATTTGAGAATTTATATACTGGTTTCTTATGTTCCAAAATTAATTTATTGGCAATTTTATTTTATTTATTATCAAATGCATGAATCCATCTAAAGCTGGCCATGTTAACATATTTAACAGTGTAAGTACAAATTCATCCCAAAAGACGACAAACATCTGTCCCGATGCAATAAACAGAAACATTTTCTGGCTACTCACCAGGCACAGAGCTTAATATCATACTTCCGGAGTCACGGGCTTCATCAAACTTGCTAAATATGGTTTGTAACCTAAGGAAACAAAAAGCAAAATGCTAAATTACAAATTGTAAAAAGACTGGCACAAGGAAAGTATTGCACAGTAAGCTTACTAAAATGGAGAGCTGAATCTCTAAAACATAAAGCCTCTGTAGATGCAGTGGCTAATATTGGAATAAACTTATTTGACTTCCATCTTTCATAGTTTAATTTCCCATATCTTTAAAAAAAACAAAAAAAAAAACATGAATGATGAAAAGCAACAGAGTAAATAAGAGGAGACATTGTTTTGACTCTATGCATAAAGGCTACCATTTGCAGTGTTACATTCAGAAGCTTATAGTGATACACACAAGCCCAAATGTACAATCTGCCTATTTTTTAATCCATTATTGCTCTTCTCCTAATTGGGGAAAAGAAGCTACCACACACAACCAAATTGTACACATTAAACACTGACAAGTAATCATTCATTTCTCCCCAGCCCTCCCATCACTCAAAGTACTACTTGACTCGAAAATAACCTAGTTCTGCCTGTCCATTTACTGCCAGGCTGATCACTAGTATAAGTGCAGAGATGCCCGGATGACTGAATGAATTGTCATGAGTGTTGTGCGTCAGCTACACAAATTGGTCAGTTGCACTTTGACACTGCCTAAAATATATAACAGTTCTGAAAATTTTATTTTTATATTATGGTATTTGTACATATAATTTACATCAATATTTACAGAGATATTTATACTTTTTTCCTTTCACAAATAGTTACTTTCAAGGTTCAAAAGAACAGATTGCTCATCCTCTTTTCAAACACTGGACAACATTATATTAAAAAATAACAATTAGCTGTGAACCTCCCAATCTCAGAGATTAATGCAGGGATTTGTGGTATCCAGGGAGAAATTCTCCAAGCTGGTGTTAAGGCTGTCTGCTTGGCATTACAAGCAATTTTTGCTTCCATTTGGGAGATGGGTGTCACCCCAACGGACAAAAAAACAGGACTTTCTTGTCCCTAGCTGGAAAGGGAAGGGTGATCGCCTGGATTGTGGCAACTACCTGGGGATAGCACTGCTCTCGGTGCTGGGCAAGGCCTTTGCTAGGGTCATCCTCAATAATCTCCATGATCACTTGCTCACCTACCAGCGACCGGTCTGGTTTTACTCTTAAGAAGTCCACTATTGACCGCATCCTGGCACCAAGGGCATTCTTGGAGCACAAACATGAATATTGGCAGTTTCTTTGCAACCTTTATTGAATTTCGTAAAGCCTTTGAACTCGGTTCATCAAGCTGCCCCGTGAGACATCCTGAGACCTCACGGGATCCCCTCAAAGATGATGGATATCACGGTCGGCCTGTACGCTGGTACTGTGTGTGCTGTGCAGAGTGGAGGTAGAACCTTTGCATTTTTCCTAGTTGATTTTGGGAATCGTCAGGGGTGTGTTCTTGCTCGTACTCTGTTCAATGCTTATATGGACTGGGTGTTGGACAGGGTCATAAGCTGCTGCCGATGATGCAATGATATTGGAGGCTCTGACCTGGGGTCTTGAGAGACTGAATGTCTGGGCTTGAGAGTGTCCCGGATAAAAACCAAGATCCAGGCCTTTAATTACCTCTTGGGCACAGCCATCAGTAGTATGTCTGCCTGCGGAGAGAGGGTCTACTTTGTTGAGGGGTTTACTTAGCACGGTAGCGACATTCATGTCTCTGTTGACTCTTCCTATGAAGTCAGTAGATGGATTGGGAGAGCATGGGGTTCAGGAGGTCACTGGAAAATTGGTGTGTGGTGCTCAAAGTCTTTAGAGTCCTGATGCTTCCTGTTTTGCTATAGGGTTGTGAGACATGGACACGATCTAGTGACCTGAGATGAAGATTAGACTCCTTCAGTACTGTGTCTCTTCGGAGAATCCTTGGGTACAGCTGGTTTGACTGTATCAAATGAGTGGTTGCTCATGGTGTCCCAAATGAAGCACATTACCTGCATTGTGAGGGAGCATCAGTTACAGGACTACGGCCATGTGGCGCAATTCTCTGAGGGTGATCCGGCTCACAGGATCCTCATTGTTGAGGACCCAAGCAGCTGGACCTGGCCAAGGGGACGCCCAAGTAACACCTGGCTGTGGCAGACAGATAGTCATTTCTGGAGGATGAGACTGGACCGCATGTCTGCCTGGGGGGTTGCCAACCAGGGTCCAGAGCTGTTTTGTCATGTGGTAGGTGCAGCAACATGCTGTACTGGTGTATGCTCCTCAACGTGACCTGACCTGACCACTACTATAATCAGCAGATGACATCCACATCAAGGAGCTTACTTACTTTTTCTACAACATATTCCATTTGTGGAGATCTTTAAGTTTCTTCAACTGGAGTGCCTTAATAGAGTAGGTCAATCCTGAAATCAGTTGATATGTGAACATAAAACAGACAATGCCTCCAGTTTCACCATTTGTATCTTTGTGCATTTCTTTTTTTTTTTTTTATTTATTTATTAATTTTATTACAATCAAACATAGCAATCAAGTTTTAACAAAAAAAAAAAAGAATTATGCTAAGAACAGATCGATCCCCACCCTTGAGAGAGAGAGCAAGCCAAACGGTGTAAAATTTAAGGCTTTTAAAAATACCTAAATCAACAAATTCTATGTGCTTTATGAAATCATTTCAAAATATTACTGATTAGATCCTGCCATGTTTTGAAAAAAGTCTGCACAGATCCTCTAACTGAGTATTTGACTTTTTCCAATTTTAAATAATATAACACATCAGTTTCCCACTGACTTAAAAGAGGAGAGTTTGGGTTCTTCCAGTTTATCAGAATAAGTCTGCGTGCCAACAGTGTAGTGAATGCAATCACAGTTTGTTTGTCTTTCTCCACTTTAAGACCCTCTGGAAGAACCCCAAACACAGCTGATAATGGGTTAGGAGGGATTGTGAGTCCAAGACTGTCTGAGAGGTAATTAAAAATTTTTGTCCAGAATAATGTTAATTTGGAGCAGGCCCAGAACATGTGACCTAGTGAGGCTGGGGCTTGGTTGCAACGTTCGCAGGTTGGATCATGCCCTGGAAACATTTTGGAGAGTTTTAGTCGAGACAGATGTGCTCGATATATAATTTTGAGTTGTATAATTGTATGCTTTAAATTAAACAATTAAACAAGACTTGCATAGATGGTCAACCCTTCATCTCACACTAGCTGGAAGAATTAACACTGTTAAGATGAATATTCTTCCTAAGCTCCTTTTTATTTCAAAACATACCAATATACATTAATAAATCGTTCTTTAAGCAATTAGATTCAACAATAACCTCATTTATTTGGAATTCTAAACATCCACGCATCAAAAGAGCGACCCTACAAAGACAAAAGGCAGAAGGCGGCATGGCTCTACCTAACTTCCAGTTTTATTACTGGGCGGCAAATATACAGTCGATAAGAACCTGGACACAAATAGAAGAACATACACAGGCATGGACCGCAATAGAAGTAAAATCCTGCAGTACTTCTTTGTATTCCTTGCTTTGTGCTCCAATAAACACACGTTATCGGCAATACACTAATAACCCAATTGTGCTCCACTCACTTAGAATCTGGAACCAATGTAGAAAGCATTTTAAGACGGAGAAGCTTCTTTCTGTGGCACCCCTGCAAAAGAACCACCTCTTTCAACCCTCACAAACATATGCAGTTTTTAATATCTGGAAAAAATTTGGAATTAACTTGCTTAGAGACCTTTATATAGACAACGTCTTTGCATCCTATGAACAATTACGTTCCAAATTTAACATTCCAGCTACAAATTTCTTTCACTATCTTCAAATCAGGAACTTTGTTAAACAGAACCTTCCAGATTTTCCTCATCTTGCACCCTCATCCACGCTGGAAAAATTATTGCTCAATTTCAAGGAGTTAGACTCCATCTCTACAATATATAAAATCCTTTTACAATCCCTTCCTTTCAAAGATCCAAGAGGACACTGGGAAAATGACCTCTCAATTAATATATCAGAAAAGGAGTGGAAAGTATCTTTGTGCATTTCTAAATGAAGGAAAGAAGAAAAAGCTGTTCCTGTTCATATAGAGAGCAACAACTGCCTCAGACCCTGTATCATTATCTGTCAACACTAGCTTCATCCATAACAAATTGTTAAACATTATCATGATGAAGGCCACACTATAAAAAGCAGACTATGTCCTCACTGGGTACTTTAAAGACTTGAGGCAGCAAGTCTGGCCAGTGATTTAGAGCTGATCCTTATTGGTGGAACCAGGAACAGTTATTGCCCAAGCCCCAACTGTTTACTATGCTCTCTATTTATAGACCAATATATTGTTGTAGACTCAATCAGCTCTCATCTGTTTCCAACATAAATGCTCAATAGCACATGAGGCAGTTCCTGAGAATCAGCCAACCACAGTGACAAGTCTGGTTTCCTTACAAGGAAAGTCAAACTTTTAGCCATGCTAACACACTTCATTACTTTTGCAAACAATCAAGACATTGCATAGCTTCAGACCCTGAAGCAGTGTCAGAACATGGCAGAATTTTATTTACAGCCCCTTGAGTTTAAAAAGCCCAAAAGATCTCAAACTGTCTGCACAGTGACAACAGCAACAAACCCAAGGCTTATTGCTTTACTCAGCAGCCACTGCATTCCATGCCTCAGGCTTCACTGCGCACGTCTTCATCAGTGCAGTCTTAATCCCCCTGCTTCATATGTGAGCTAAGCTGCTGCTGTAATAGCAGTCTTTTTTGACCATAGCCTCACTACATTTTACAAGAATTATCTGGACAGAGAATATAACAAACAAGACTGGTCTATATTAATGGCTTATGCCTAAATCCTGTGGGGTAAGGGGGATATCACAGCTTGAAAGACACAAATTCAAGCTATAGTACAAGACAGAGACTCAGCTAACTGTCCAAAACTACAAGGATTTTAACTCCTACTCATCTCGTAATTTCTATCACTGAATCTGATATAATGAATTGCCCTGAAAAATGACAGGATTACACCAAAGCAACTTTGTTTGTCCTCTGTAGTATCAACTGCAGGGAAAAAAAAATCAAAATAAAAAAAAAGTACTTGCTAGAAACTGCTCTCTCAGTTTTGACGAGTGAAAGTGTTATTGTTTTTATTTCAGGTCTTTCTATTTCATGTTGCACATAGTGTCACTTAAATAAAGAAATACTTTAATACCCACATAAAGAAAAAGCAGCAAACACATTTTGTGATACATTTGATTATTTATGATCACATTATATGTTATTATTTATCATCACATTTCACAGTATTTTCATGTTTGTGCATTTATTTCATCCAAAATACTCCATCTGAATGCACTGAAAAGAACAATACCAACAATACCAGTGCAGATTCCTACAGTAGTCTCAGAGCCACCACTCCACCCACATATAACATAAAAGCAGGAGAGAAAACACACGCTCAAAGGATCTTAGCTATTGTTTGCATAGATGGACTTTGTTTAGAAAATAATAGTAACCACAACTCACTATCCACCACTTAGTTCACCAATTAACTATCCTTCCAGTGGCACACTTTCATTACTGTCCTCCATTCTCATTCTTAATTAAATAGTGCCAAAGTCACTAAGCCCTAGTAAATTACCAAACAATTCCAATTCAAGTGTTCAGGCTTAGGTCACATTTATGTCGCATATATACTACATTGCTAAAGGTATGTGAACACCCCTTCAAATTATTGAGGTTAGGAGTTTCAGCCATACTCACGATTAGTTAAGGCTGGGCAATATATTGAGTTTTTAAAAATATCGACATATTTTCATACAAGATTTAGGATGAGACAATATTGTTTATATCGAGTCTATGTTGTGTTTAAATTATTCTCGTACAGCCACCAGTTCACCTTTCTCTTATCCCCATTTGTCTCTAGCACAACTTCATCCTGCCCCACTTCTTTCCCTCTCTGAACACAACTCACCCCTTCCCCACCACTTCACTCAGTAAGTCCTGCAGGCAGTAACAGGATGGAGACAGATAATGACACGAAGGAAGCTATTGAAGAAGAGCTGGTTGGTAAAAAGAAAAATAATGGCTCAATTATTTGGAGATGGTTCAGGTTCAAAGTATGAGATGAGCAGCAGAATAATGTTTACTGCATTCTGTACAGAATACAAGTCCCGACAAAAGCTTCAAGTGCTACTAGTCTTTTCCACCATTTACAACAGCATCATAAAGTGCACTATGAAGAGTGTGTGAAAATGCATGCAACACCTCATGGTCATCTCCGTCACAAATGATGCGCAACAGGTGATGCCTCGGCACCACGCAACTCTGTGTGAAGCTGCGTGAATGTTTTTACAACTGCTGGAGTGCCAATTTTATCACCAACCCTAAAGTTTTCCTTGCAAGTTGGAGGGCCGCTTGCAGGGACAGATGCAAGCAATTGTGGTTAAGGGTCTTGCTCAAGTACCCAAAAGAAGTGTTGCAGTGGTTGTGGGATAAAAACCAGTGACCAGCAAATCCTTACCACCAGAGCCCCAACTCCGCTTAAAATGAGACAGGGATGCATTATACATTCAGAACAGTTTGAGATTGAAAAGCTCCAAAAATATACATCTGTTTCACTCATTTGCTGGTGATTTTACCAAAAATGTTTAACTAAAACCATTTGTATGTTACACATTACACAACACAGTTTACATACGTAGTTAAATCTTATACATCCCTACTAAACACAGAAATGATGTTAATTTGCCTTTGAGTGAAAATTTTTAATTTTGTATGTTACAGGACATGGTATGTATGATGCGCACATATCCTGGGTCATTCCTCTGTGTCAGAAAGTTGTCACTTGTTTTGTTTTGCCAGTTGTTACAAGTTTTTTTATTTGCACAAAGTCGTAGATGTTTGTACAGGACTACACACAGGAGGAAGCACTCTGGTAAAGAAAGAACTCTCTACACTTCAGTGGAAACCCACTTTTACAGAGCAAGTCAGCCTTTTGTTATTTTTACTCTGTTATCATTTTTTCTGTTTACATTTTCTTAATTGCACAGAAAGAGTCTTTTGTTATGCAAGGAGTATTATTATTTAATATATGCCAATAGTTTATTTTTGAGCCATTTGGCATGTATATCTACAGCTGTATGTTAATAAAAGTGCCTTTGTGACATTTGAGACATGTGGCTTTGACTCAGAACTGTCTTCTTGTTTTTACTTTATGGGAAAAAAAATATAGAGATATATATCATATATTGTCATTCAGCTAAAAAATATCAAGATACGATTTTTGGTCCACATCACCCAGCCCTACTATTAATAGATGCACACAATCAAGCAGATATACATGCAATCTCCACTGACTAATGCTGGCAGTAGAATGAGCTTACTGATGGGGTTAGTTAGCTTTAAATGAAACAGGTAATGCCTCCAGTTTAAAGCTTTGATTTTTTGTGCACAAAGATACATGGAATACCATCTTTGTCACAAGTATGTATGTGAAATTTATTTTCTACTAGATATTCCCCATTCAATTGTAAGTGCTATTAAGATGAATTGGAGTAGAAACAATTACTCACGTACAAAGTGGTAGACCATGCAAACTCACAGAACAGAAGCACACCGAGTATAAAAATCGCCTATCTTCTGTTGTATTACTCACAACAGCATTTAAAACTGCCTCCACAAGCAACTTCAGCACAAGAATTATGTGTGAAGTGCTTCATGAAATGGGTTTCCATGGCCAAGCAGCTATAAAAAAAGCCTAACATCACCATTCTCAATGCCACATGTCAGCTGAAGTGGCATAAAACATGCCACCGTTATACTCTGGAGCAGAGAAAACACTTTTTCTGGAGTGATCAATTACTTTACAATATCTGGCAGTCTGACAGATGAATCTAGGTTTGATGGATGCCAGAATGCAGCTACCCTACAGGCTGCATAGTATCTACCTTAAAATTAGGTGCAGGTGCAATAGTGGTCTGGGGCCATCTTTCAGGCTGTGAGCCAGGCTTTAAGTTAAAGGCACCGTTAATGATACAACATATGAAGACATTTTAAACAATTGTGCACTTCCAAGTTTGTGGCAACAGTTTGGGGAAGGCCCTCTTTTATTCTGTACTTGCATGGTAAGTTGTTCTGAGCCTCTTGGAAAGCTTGCCAGTGTTCCACTGTAAACCTTAGGCACTTTCCCTACACAGGAACTTTATGTTCAGGAACCAATGAGTTCCTGTACAATGCAGGGCCTGGGACTGCATTCCCACTGCACAACAGGAAGTATAACCTTTATGCAAAATACTGTATGTGACATGCAAAGAAGAGTGAAATACTGCAAAGTTAGGCACATTTGGGGGTTAACGGGATAGCTGCTTCAAACTGATCCCAATTTCACAGGGAAGACAATTGCTTTGAAGCTGAGCATGGTGCAGCACAGGGATGTGGCACTGAAGAATTATGTGGTGCAAAGTGCAGCACTCCACGTTCACCGATAACACTCCAAAGCCCTAACTACAGTAATAACACATTTGTAAGATGGTGCCAGTGCTTATGGTCAACCAATCAGCACAATTCATCACTCAAGTTTAAGATGGATAAGAATCTGCTTGTACTTTCCAGCAGTGAGGGGGCCATCAATTTACATCAAATCATCTTCTACATTTGCAGAAATGCAGCCCCACACATGCAAGGAACCTCCCATTGCACTCACTAATGTTCATTTTTGCCAGCAGACATTTATCCAGCCTTTGGCAGATAGACAGCCTACTGCTACAGCCTAGAGCAGCTGCTTCCATTTTTCTGCACCCCAATTCTTTCATTTTCATATGTAGGTGAGTATTTTGGCTTTATTTTCATCTTGGAGGAATGGCATTTCGGTCACAACCCTTTAATGATGAACACTTCTGATAAGCCTTCTCTAGATTATGGATGGGTGAACAATGGTCGCAAGAGGTTTCTGCAAGTTCTAAGCTTACAGTGCTGCGGGAAATCTTCCAATTTCAAAGTGGAAAGTAGGCTTCATCTGTCTCTCTTTACTGCACTCAGTTCCTGTAGCTGACCAATGTGTTTCCAGCCCTCAAACTTGCCCATATGACTGTGTGTAACATATGGAAACACCTGATTGGGAGAGACCTTGATGTTGCAGGGTCTTGTTCCCATGGTGTAAATAATTTGGATGTTAAGCAGCCACATGTAACGAAACCTCAACTCTTAACTATGTGTATCCCTTGACTAGTTTTATCCTCCCTTTGCAGTTGTTTCTGTTTTCAGTTAGTCACTTTGGTTGAATGTACGCATTATGTTATTGAGCATCAGCACCTGCTTACTATATTTGCTTGATTAAGGACTAGGCTGTAATGAATTCAAATAATGATGAATAATAATAATAATAACAATGAATAAAGGACTCGGTCATTTTTAACGGGAAAGTGATCCTCTTTTTAGGATGTTAAAGATATAAAAATACTTATTTTTTATCAGATTAAGTACAGTACCAGTTAACAGCATACTAGCACAGACATATTGTCATACCTAGCTGACATGAAAGCTGCTTTTTCAATGTCTGGATGTAGCTGGGGGAGGGTGTGAGCAAGATTAATAACTTTTTCATGTTTGCCAGACATGCCAAGAAGTGCAACACATGTTCGTTTGCAAAGCAACCTAGCAGTTCAACTAACACAATTTCTGCTATAGCAGATTGTGCTAGCTTAGCCCAGCAGTCTCTATCTTCACAAGGGACCAAAGCCATCAGAATACTTCAACTCTTTAAAGATAAGGCTTGCAACAATATTATATAGAGAGACATTTCTGTGCCTCTAGCCACTCCAAAGAATTAAACACTTTGAGATCTGCTACTTTATATTATGGATTGGCTGTTATTGTTGACTTTGCTCTTTCAGTTCTGAGATATGGGAAGACAGCTACCATAGAACTGTGGGTCTTGTTCCAAAGATGACCTGACTAAATTCTAGAGAGAGAGAGAGAGAGAGAGAGAGAGAGATCCCTTGTACTTAATTTTCCTGTTTCTCTAGACCATCTCTTAAATTTGAAACTAAAAGTTTGAGTTTAAGCATTCCTGACAGTTTAGTATGGAGTCTTGAAAACTGCACAGAACTGGAAAAAAGCAAGATACAACCAGCCAGAGATACGCACGACTACATTTTTCTTTAGACTAAAAACATCAACTCCAAAAAACTTGAACAATACAGAAATTGCTAATAAATACAAAAATTGGGATTGTGCTCCCTCGACTTTCTTGTATACCGAGATACAGGAAAAGGTAATCAGAACAACTTCCAGTTGCACAATATTTCTCAAATGTCATATCTCTTTGTTTCTCTTCATAACCAATTGATAATATCGATACACAATCATTTATCTCTATAATTAAACTTTATATTAAAATTAGATTTTCACACGTAGGAAGGTCAAAAACGGTGGTGGAATTTTTTCATGATTACATATGCATTACCTAGATTACGTGCAAAGTAAAAAGAGTTATAGTCACCTAAAAACATTGAAAAAGTGTCAGTATTACATATTTGTTGAAATAAATTGCTATACGGAGGTGTGGCAAAAAAGGAATGAGACTGGCAACACTGCAAGCGATCTGGCAACGCTGCGCTGTTGTCCTTGATATAGCACGTGTATCAGTACCCTCCCATAGCTCAGTACGAGTTTCAACTCCTTCCGTTAACTACATGATTTTTGTGACTGCTATTAGCGAAGTTGTGTTTTTGGTTGTGTGTCACGCAAAATGGAACAGCGGAATTTGGAGCAACGTTGTGCCATTAAACGGCAAGTGTGACGTTTGAAAAGTTAAAACAGGCCTATGGGGAACATTCTTTATCCCGAGCTCAAGTTTTTCGCTGGCACAAATCATTTTTGAAGGCAGAAAATACGCTTGAAGATGAACACCGCTCAGGAGGACTTCAACTTCGAAAACCAATGAAAACATCGAACATGTGAACACTCTTGTGAGACCAGACCGTCGTTTAACATTAAGAATGTTGAGTGAACAATTAAATTTGAACAGATTTACCGTTCATCAAATTTTGACTGAACATTTACACATGAGAAAGGTCTGTGCCAAAATGTTGCCGAAAAACTGCCCTCTCCATAACAGAATTTTTGACCTCAAAAGGCATTCCTGTGGTTCCCCAGCCCCCTCATTCACCTGGCCTCAGTCCGTGTGACTTTTTCCTTAACTGAAAAATGTCCTCAAAGGACGTCATTTCAGGACTTTAGAAAACATCCAAAAGAGTGTAACAGACATGCTGAAGACCATACCAGTTGAAGACTTCCAGCGCTGCTACCAACAGTGGGAACAAAGTCTGCCCAAGGGAACTACTTTGAAGGGGATAACAATGATGTTTGAAAAAAATAAAAACTTTGGTAAATAAAAAATCAGTCTCATTACTTTTCTGCCACACCTCGTAGGTAAAACAGCACTTAGCTACAATTATGATAATGATGGCGGAAATAAAAAAAAAAAAAATAAATGAAATGTATTACCAGGAAGACGATGGGAACTTAGCAGCTTATTGCTCCCATTACAACTTTATATTTACATGGCATGTTAAATGTTTACACGTTATTGTTAAACTGATTATGTATAAATTAAAATATAATTAATAATAGTTATTGAAAGAATATGTGTTGTATTAAATATAGTTTTTAATATCGTGTACATATTTATATTTCCATGATACAAAAAATTCAGATGGTTGTTTAAATAAAATACTACTTCCAGTTGAGTAACTTTTCTCAAATTTCATATGTTTACTTTTTATCACTACAAATGTCTGTACAAAATCTGAATCATCTATCTGTAATTATAACCACAGTTTACTTAAAAGTTTGCAAATGTATTCAGTTAAAGTAACCAGAAGTGGCCCAAAAGTTGATAGGATTCCTTATTTCAGATATAAAGCAGGTGTACAAAATCTCATTGACCTATTTCAAAGCATTTTTGAGTTATCGTGTTTACACACAGACAGACATAATTTCAAAAATGGTATTTTCAGAATCAGGAAGGTCTACAAGATTCAACAAATTCTCAAGGTCGAATTTTTTTACCAATTCCTATACAGTACTTTCTCTATACTATGTACACAAGAAAGTAAAAGGAGCAATTTTTCTGTTCACCCTGAACTATACTGAAAATGCTAAAACATACTATTTGAGGTTTATCTTGTGAATTTAAATATATCTTTGAAAAAATAAAGTCATGTCAAATCTGATGACTGTAGAAATGCTCCAAAAAGTTAGGACAACAGAGTGTTTACCACAGTGTAACAATCTGACTTCCTTTAATAACAGTAGGTTTTGTGTGCACTGAAGAAACAAGTTGGTCAAGTTTTTGCTAGTGGAACTTTTTCCTATCCATCCATTTTGCAGGTCTATTGCAACACAATTGTAGCCCCACATTCTCAATCAGAGACAAGTCAGGACTTTAGGCAGACCAGATTAGTACCCACACACTCTGCTTACACACCCGTGCACTTATCATTTGGGCAGTATATTGTCATTGCTTGTCATTGCATTGCTAGAAAATGGAGCCACATCCCTGGAAAAGATGCCATCTGGATACCATATGTAGTAATTACCCTTGCCATGGGCACTGACATACCGCCATACAACAACATGTTGCTTTTGGACTGGATGTCAATAACAGCTTGGACGGTCCTTTTCTTTCCTTGGCCAGGAGAATATGATGGCTGTTTTTTCCAAAAAACTATTGGGAATGTTGACTTGACAGACCACAAAACATAATTCTACAGTGTTACTTTCAATCACATATGATACTGAGCCCAGAGAAATCAGTCACGCTTATGGACAGTGTTGATGTTTGGCTTTAGTTTTAGCAGTTAAACCTTAACTTGCATCTGTGGATGCTGTGGCGAAAATTGCATAACTGCATAATGGATTGAAAACAGTGACATCTGAGGTTTAACAAATTACACAACAAGATTTGATGGGATTCCTTGAATCTTTTAATCATATTGTGTGCTGCTGCACTGGGTGAAGCACCAACGATCCTACTCATTTGTCTTTGAGGAACATTATTCTCGAAGTACAGGATTATTTGTTGATGTATCTGCTGGCAAACTGGTGTGCCTCAATCGATCTTACTCTTGAAGGACTAGGCCATTTTCTGGGGACTCCTAATATATTATAACACAGACATATATTTGGTATCCTATTCACCACTCTTTATTTCACATTTTACGTAGCTGAAAATTTGTTTTTGATGCATGACCTAACATATTGTTTTAAATAATAAAGCAAATGAAAATGCAATGGACAAAATATTAGCACTCTTATCCTAATATTTGTAACACAGCATTTGGAGCAAACAACTGTAACCAGGTATCTGTCTCTGAATGTGATTTCTATACCTCTCAACTGGTAGGCTGGCCAACTTTTTCTCTCCAAGGTTTGATGGCTACCTTCTTCCAACAGTAAGGGTCAGCTCTTTTCACAAATGTTCCATGGGTTTTATATCATGACTCAGAGCACAGGAAAATGTTTTCTAATTATCCATTCTTGCATGCTTTTTGAGGAATGTTTCAGGTCATTATATGTAGTGCTGGGGGACTCATGACCCACAAAGCTTTCTGTGCTGCTTGTTTCATTCACATTTATGTTTCAAGATAGGGATAGTGTTTTTTTAATTTGAATGCTTTACTTTATTTTCAGTGGAAACAGAGTTGGTGAAACTTACCATAAAAATTTAATTTACTGTATTTTAATCAGTCTAAAGAACTTTCTCCCAGAAGAACCGTGACCTACCAACATACACTTTGACAAATACCACCTGCGCTTTTTTGTTTTTCTCTCTTAGAAGTGGATACTTTCTAGGTGTTCTACCATTAAGCGAATTTTCATTCTGAGATAGTACAACTGAGCTTCAGAAAAAAATGTAGCGTTATTTGGCGGTAAAAGAGTACTAATATACATATCACACATAAAACACTGCATTTGTTTTCTACAATGTAACTGTGTTTTATTTCAACTATATGGTATTAATAAATGAATTGAATGTTATACTCAGAAACAAAATCTTTCAAACTAACTGAGCAAACTGGGTAATAATTTGTCTTTTGTCAAACTTTGGTACTAGCTCAGCAAAGTGTTAATTTTATAGTGCATTTTATAAAAGCTAGCTGTAATAACTAATAGTAACTCAATGCATGTTCTCCTTTTGTCTGCATGTGTTTTTATTTGCAGGCTCCGGATTTCCTCCTGTATCCTAATGTTTTGTATTTAAGGTTAAATAGTGACTGCATATTGGCAAACTGTATAACAGGGAGTGCTACATTACTGCCTTTGACTTAATACTGCTCAGTCTTTAACCGTCCACACCCCTGAATAATTCAGAAAATCATTTTGGAAACTTAGAATGCTATATTATGAACTTACAATACAGAATTGAGTGCCAGTGTCAAAGTACATCCATTTAATTTTAGAATGATTGTGATCCAATACAACCAAATTTACCACTAAATAAAGCACATGTACAGCAAACTAACATAGGCTATGTCAGAACTGGACATTCACATCCTACATGCAGGGGTTGCTCTCTACAAGCTTTAAAATGTTACTTGAAATTCATTTGCTGACAAATAATTTCACAATTGCAGCAGCCAGCCTTGATTTTATTAAAGTAAGAAAAGACAACACTTCAACCCATTTGAAACACAGGATGTTGGAAAAAATCAGTTTTTTCCATTGCCTAACAATTAGATTTTAAGGAACAAAAACAAAAAAGGTTTAGTCAAATGACTAAACCACTCTTTCTTTTACTATATATTGCAAGGAAGAATAATTATACCACTCTGACATGTAAATTGTACACTTCCAAGGAAAAAAGGAAAAAGAGCTGTTAATTTCATGAACTCAACAAACTGAAGAAAGAGTATGCTGTGCTTAAAGGATAAAACAATTAAGGAGTAGCTAAAGCACAAGGCACAATCTCAAGGCAAGTCATCCAATATGTTTCTAATTGTTGGCCACTTAAAATCATCTTGATTTGTTTATCCTAAGAGATTCTAGAGACTGCAGTCCCATAGAAGAAACAATAAGATTACCAAGCATTTAATGCAAGTATCTGTGGCAAACTCACTTTTCACATCAACCTCAAGTGGTGACATTTGACTACCAGTATGATTATCATAAACCTGAGCTTTTTAACAAGGAAGCTAAATGCAAATTTCTTCCGATTTTAATAATATATTCAGAAAAGCAAAAAAAAAAAAAAAAGATCATAAGGATCAAACAAAAATCATTGAAATCTTTAATGAAAACCCCCTTGTCAATGTTTGTTATGTACAGTATTACAAATGTGATAATGTACACTAAAAAGTACAAAAGATAATGATACTGCTGAAAAAAATTAAAGGAACACTTTTTAATCAACGTCAAGTCAACGAAACTTCTGGGATATTAATCTGGTTAGTTAAGTAGCAGAGAGGGTTGTTAATCAGTTTCAGCTGCTTTTGTGTTAATGAAATTAACAACAGGTGCACTAGAGGGGCAATAATGAGACAAAGCTCAAAACAAGAATGGTTTAACAGGTGGAGGTCACTGACATCAGCAGGACCAGTATCTGCTCCTTTGGGCAAGGAGGAACAGGATGAGCACTGCCAGAGCCTTACAAAATGACCTTCAGCAGGCCAGTGGTGAGAATGTCTCTGACCAAACAATCAGAAACAGACTTAATGAGGGTGGCCAGAGTGCCTGATGTCCCCTAATGGGTTCTGCTGCTCACTGCCCATCACCGTGGAGCTTGATTGGCATTTGCCAGAATTGGCAGGTCCACCACTAGCGCCCTATGCTTTTCACAGATAAGGGCAGGTTCACCCTGAGCACATTACAAATGTGAAAGGGTCTGGAGAAGCCGTGGAGAACGTTATGCTGCCTGTAACATTGTTCAGCATGACTGGTGTGGTGGAGGGCCAGTGATGGTCTGGAGAGGCATATCCATGGAGGGACGCATAGACCTCTACAGGCTAGACAACTGCACTTTGACTGCCATTAGGTATCGGGGTGAAATCCTTGGACACATTGTCAGACCCTATGCAGGTGCAGTGGGCTCTGGATTCCTCCTGGTGCATGACAATGCCCGGCCTCATGTGGCAAGAGTATGCAGGCAATTTCTGTAGGATGAAGGAATTGATATAATTGACCGGCCCCCACACTCACATGACCTAAATCCGATAGAACACCCCTGGGACGCCGCCAGGTTGCACCTCAGGCTTTTCAGGAGATCAGTGGTGTCCTGGTCCAGATCTGGGAGGATATCCCCCAGGACACCATCCATTGCCTCATTAGGAACATGGCTCGATGTTGTCAGGCATGCATACAAGCACGTGGGGCCATACAAACTACCGAGTATGATTCTGAGTTGCTCCAATGAAATTTCAGCAAAATGGACTAGCTTGCCACATCATTTTCTAACTCTGATTTTCGGGGTGTCTTTGAATTCAGCCCTCTGTAGGTTGATAATTTTCATTTTCATTGAATGATGTGGCACCCTTTCATTACTAACACATTACCCAGTCCATATAAGTATAGTTATCCAGCACGATTTTTTCCCACCATTGAAATCTGATGGGTTTTCAAAGTGTCCCTTTAATTTTTTTGATCAGTTTATTATAGACTGTAAATTACAAGTCCCTGGCTGGGCAGTCCTGACCCTGTTCATTTACAGCAGATCAGAAAGAAACAATGTGCCACTTTATAAATGGCATTTCAGCGGCAGTTTTCATCTTACAATAGAGTATAAAAAGTTTCCTGCAGTCTTCTTCTTCAAAAAAAACTTAACTGCTAGAGAACAGCAATACACATTTTGAAATAAATTATACAACAAATTTACTAATCAAGTTTGTATTGCATATTTAAAGTGGGTCCAGTAACTTTGGAAGATGTTCTAAAAGGTAGGTTTTATCATTTTCAAAATTTTCTTCCTATTGGGTAACCTGAAGTTAGTCTCAATCATAGGGGAGTGAACCTACCATGGCCGTACTTGGCTTTGGGCAGACACCAGTCCTGGAGAAAGAGCAAATACAACTTGTAGTGGAAATAAGCACATTCCCACAGTCAAACAGAGTCAATTTAGGCTCACCAATTAACCTACCCTGTATGTCTTTAGAAACAATGAAGGAAACTTAAAGTGACCAAAGAAAAACAAACATAGACATAATGAGAATGTTCAAACTCCACATAGACAAAAAAAATGATTAAGATTAGTATCTCCCTTCTTCAGATGCATAATAGATTTTAGAAGGTTAAATTATGCAATACTGAAATTGGCAAGGTCACAAATAGCCTGGAAAAATGCAAATGATCCCAAATTGGATGATGCTCAGGTCAGCTTAGTCCAAAGATGACAGCTAAAATAAAAGATGAAGCTCTGACATGAATGGTGACAAAACCCAATAGTTCCAACTTTACTTACCGTGCAGGAGGAAGGCCTCTTTTGTTTAAATCAGCTCTTACTTTCTCTCCTACATGACGATAAATCTCCACCATAGCCATTACCGAAATGTCTCTGACCTGAGAAAGAGAAAACAACTTCGTGATGCTGCCACCAAATACACAAAACAATTACTTTGACAATCCTGTTACGTTATTTTTAAAATGTTTCTTTTTCATAACTTCTTTAACACACGACTTCGCTGCGAAGCGCGGGTATTTTGAGATATATATATGAAACCACTTTAACCATCAGTCAAATATAACACAAGTAAACACAAAATGCAGTTTTTAAATGATGATTTTTATTATTTAGGGAGAAAAAAAATCCAAACCTACATGGCCCTGTGTGAAAAAGTAATTGCCCCCTGAACCAAATAACTGGTTGGGCCACCCTTAGCAGCAATAACTGCAATCAAGCGTTTGTGATAACTTGCAATGAGTCTTTTACAGCGCTCTGGAGGAATTTTGGGCCACTTATCTTTGCAGAATTGTTGTAATTCAGCTTTATTTGAGGGTTTTTTAGCATGAACCACCATTTTAAGGTCATGCCATAGCATCTCAATTGGATTCAGGTCAGGACTTTGACTAGGCCGCTCCAAAGTCCTCATTTTGTTTTTCTTCAGCCATTCAGAGGTGGATTTGCTGGTGTGTTTTGGGTCATTGTCCTGTTGCAGCACCCAAGATCGCTTCAGCTTGAGTTGACGAACAGATGGCCGGACATTCTCCTTCAGGATTTTTTGGTAGACAGTAGAATTCATGGTTCCATCTATCACAGCAAGCCTTCCAGGTCCTGAAGCAGCAAAACAACCCCAGAGCATCACACTACCACCATATTTTACTGTTGGTATGATGTTCATTTTCTGAAATGCTGTGTTCCTTTTACGCCAGATGTAACGGGACATTTGCCTTCCAAAAAGTTCAACTTTTGTCTCATCAGTCCACAAGGTATTTTCCCAAAAGTCTTGGCAATCATTGAGATGTTTCTTAGCAAAATTGAAACGAGCCCTAATGTTCTTTTTGCTTAACAGTGGTTTGCGTCTTGGAAATCTGCCATGCAGGCGTTTTGCCCAGTCTCTTTCTTATGGTGGAGTCGTGAACACTGACCTTAATTGAGGCAAGTGAGGCCTGCAGTTCTTTAGACATTGTCCTGGGGTCTTTTGTGACCTCTCGGATGAGTCGTCTCTGTGCTCTTGGGGTCATTTTGGCTGGCCGGCCACCCCTGGGAAGGTTCACCACTGTTCTATGTTTTTGCCATTTGTGGATAATGGCTCTCACTGTGGTTCGCTGGAGTCCCAAAGCTTTAGAAATGGCTTTATAACCTTTACCAGACTGATAGATCTCAATTACTTCTGTTCTCATTTGTTCCTGAATTTCTTTGGATCTTGGCATGATGTCTAGCTTTTGGTGTTCTCTGTGTCAGGCAGCCCCTATTTAAGTGATTTCTTGATTGAAACAGGTGTGGCAGTAATCAGGCCTGGGGGTGGCTACGGAAATTGAACTCAAGTGTGATACACCACAGTTAGGTTATTTTTAACAAGGGGGCAATTACTTTTTCACATAGGGCCATGTAGGTTTGGATTTTTTTTCTCCCTAAATAGTAAAACCATCATTTAAAAACTCCATTTTGTGTTTACTTGTGTTATATTTGACTAATGGTTAAATGTGTTTGATGATCAGAAACATTTTGTGTGACAAACATGCAAAAGAATAAGAAATCAGGAAGGGGGCAAATAGTTTTTCACACCACTGTGTGTGTGTGTATATATGTATATGTATATGTATATGTATATGTATATGTATATGTATATGTATATATATATATGTATATATATATATATATATATATATATATATATATATATATATATGTATATATATATATGACAGCAACACTCATAACAGTGAAAAAACAATTACATTGACAATCATGTTATGTTATTTTCAAAATGTTTCCTTTTCTTTTTCTTTACTTCTTTAACACACTACTTCTCCGCTGCGAAGCGCGGGTATTTTGCTAGTAAAGCATAAATTTAAGACCTTGTAAGAATAAGTGTCAGTGAAGAAAAGCGTTGCACCAATTGGGCGTAAGAAAATACAGCATAATACATCAGATACAAAGACTATAGCATAATGCACAAGGCCTCAGAAACAACAGTGACTTGATCATCTCAGTTTCTCTGTAGACTGAAAACTCCCCTCTGTTTACCTTATTTTACTCCCTTCCCTAATCTTAAGGTCCCTTCTTTTCCATCCCTATCTTAAAAACTTTATTTATAACCCTAATCTTAATAAGATTTTTGATATGGGTCCCTAAGGTTAATAGTTTGTTCCTTGGGCTCCATTGTATATCTTTTTTAATTCCCCCTAGTTTAGGATTGTAATTTTAGTCCATCCTCTTCCATTTATCCGAGGCCGGGGGGGGAGCAGCTTGAGCAGAGATGCCCAGACTTCCCTCTCCCCGGCCACTTCTTATAGCTCTTCCGGGGGAATCCCAAAGCGTTCCCAAGCCAGCCGGTAGACATAGTCCGTCCAGGATGTCCTGGGTCTTCCCCAGGGCCTCCTCCCAGTTGGACGTGCCTGGAACACCTCGCCAGGGAGGCGTCCAGAAGGCATCCTGAGCAGATTCCCGAGCCACCTCATCTGACTCCTCTCGATGCGGAGGAGCAGCAGCTCTTCTCTGAGCCCCACCCGGATGACTGAGCTTCTCACCCTATCTTTAAGGGAAAGCCCAGACACCCTGCAGAGGAAACTCATTTCAGCCTCTTGTATTCGCAATCTCGTTCTTTCGGTCACTATCCATAGCTCATGACCATAGGTGAAGGTAGGAACGTAGATCGACTGGTAAATTGAGAGCTTTGCCTTATGGCTCAGCTCCATTTGCACCACGACAGACAGATCCAAAGCCTGCATCACTGCAGACACCACACTGATCCGCCTGTCGATCTCACACTCCATTATTCCCTCACCCGTGAACAAGACCCCGAGATACTTGAACTCCTCCACTTGGGGCAGGATCTCGCTCCCAACCCTGAGAGGGCACTCCACTCTTTTCCGGCTGAGGACCATGGTCTCGGATTTGGAGGTGCTGATTCCCATCCCAGCCGCTTCACACTGCGAACAGATTCAGAGAGAGCTGAAGATCTCAACCTGATGCAGCAAACAGGACAAACATCATCTGCAAAAAGCAGTGACCCAATCCTGAGTCCATCAAACCAGACCCCGTCAACGCCTTTGGCTGTGCCTAGAAATTCTGTCCATAAAAGTTATGAACATAATCTGTGACAAAGGGCAGCCCTGGCGGAGTCCAACCCTCACTAGAAACAAGTTTGACTTACTGCCAGCAATGCAGACCAAGCTCTGACACTGGTTGTACAGGGACTGAACAGCCATTATCAGGGGGTCTGGTACCCCATACTCCCGGAGCACCCCCCACAGGATTCCCCGAGGGACACGGTCGAACGCCTTTTCCAAGTCCATAAAACACATGTAGACTGGTTGGGCAATCTCCCATGCACCCTCCAGGACCCTGCTAAGGGTGTATAGCTGGTCCACTGTTCCACGACCAGGACAAAAACCACACTGTTCCTCCTGAATTCGAGGTTCGACTATCTGATGGACCCTCCTCTCCAGAACCCCCGAATAGACTTTTCCAGGGAGGCAGAGGAGTGTGATCCCTCTGTAGTTGGAACACACCCTCCGGTCCTCTTTCTTAAAGATGGGGTCCACCACCCCGGTCTGCCAATCCTGAGGCACTGTCCCCGATGTCCATGCGATGTTGCAGAGACGTGTCAGCCAAGACAGTCCAACATCCAGAGCCTTGAGGAACTCCGGGCGTATCTCATCCACCCCCGGGGCCCTGCCACCAAGGAGTTTTTTTTTTTTTAACTACTTCGGTGACCTCAGTCCCAGATATGGGGGAGTCCAAATTTTAAATTATTTTAGTACCTAGTTTTATTCAAAATATTTTAATTCTCTTTTTATGTACTATTTTTCCAAATTTTAAATCTGATCTTAAGTTATAGTATGTAATCTATTGTTTAAAATTTGTTTTATGAACAATTTTATTGAAAGACAGATTTTAAAAGATTTTCATGTTCCTATTATATAAGATTTTAAATCAGAAGATTTGCCTTTTAATGTACATATTTAGAGCATTCTGATACTATGTAGGAATAGAGGTGATACAGGTGGGTGTCAGGTAATAAATGAAAATCTAGGGATCTGCACTGGCAATCGGAAGGTTGCCAGTTCGAATCCCGTAAATGCCAAAAGGGACTCTGCTCTGTTGGACACTTGAGCAAGGCTCTTAACCTGCAATTGCTGAGCACTTTGAGTAGTGAGAAAAGCACTATATAAATGTAAAGAATTCTAAGCTAACCCCTCCCCCTCTACATGTCTCTCTCAGGTCCAGTACACCAATATTTTTTGTATTTGGTAAATGTTTTTTATGTACCATCATTCTTTATAACATTTGTGAAAATGACAGAATAATGCAAAAGAACAAATAATGAGGAACAAACAGAAATGTTAACAAATATTAATAAAAAAAGTGTTAGAATTTACTAGTATTAATTAACAATGGCAACGTTTTGTTTCTGACAGAGCTGTCAATGTTCAGAGCCTTTGTCTTTTCTTTTAAAATAATAAATACAGGAACAGGGATAACCTTAGGCCTTGTTCACACGGGCGTTAAAATCGAGCGTTTTTTTGCGTCAGAGGCGTCCGTGAGCGTCTCAGCGTCGAGTGTTTTCTACACGTAGGAGTCAATGAGAGTGTTCACACGGGCTTTGGTGACGTGCGTTTGTCCGGCAGCGTGTTTATACGGCATCAAAAAAACGTTGCATGCAGCTTTTTCTTGGCGTTCAAAACCCAACGAACGCAAGGAAACCGCTTCTAGTTCGTTTTCTGCACGTTTATTTTATGCTTCGGAGGACCGGATATTTTTATGTTTTCATATACAACATATATATTTTCATATTGCTTATTTTATTTTATTGTCTCATGTAATTTGTAAACCATGAACCTATTAATTTATGTTCTAATATAATATTTGATAACGATTATGTAGGAGGGGCAATCCATGGTGGGGTGGGCATCTCAGTGCATAACTCCGGTGAAAGCGCACACTCAACTACTGTTTCCTTACCTCAAAGTGACAAGTAGTCTCTCTTCGGGGCTAACACCAAGTCGCATATTGGTTGATCGGCGTGCAATGTGGCATTGCACCAGCTGCAGCAGACAATCAAAACTGGAAACCGACCGTAATTAAAAAACTTGCGCGGAAATTTTCGCATTTCTTCATAAAGCACAAAAAAACTTCCTTTAACCCGACGTTGTGCAGTCAGATGATGAACCCAGTAGCAGCGGCGATTTTTTCTCTCCCTACGTTGCTGTATTACGAGTATTTTTAAAACAAGATGATTAATATCTAACATAGCAAAACAGTCCATATTGAAAGGAGGCACCTCAAATAAAACGACAAGGGCTTTCATATCCAGTTCCCGACACTGCCTCCACAGGTTAACACACAAACTACAATTTGGGCTGCAGGCTGGCGTTAGACAGAGACAAACGAACGCCGGTGTAGAAGTCAATCGATCGCCACCACAAAATGCAACAGAAACGTCTAGGACGTTCAGAGCAAGTTCGTTTATCCAAAAACTTAACGCCCGTGTGAACAAGGCCTAAAGGATATAGCCAAGAAGCAGGAAGGTATTTTGCTTTTTTATTAACCTGAAGTAGTATATAAATTCTGAAAACTTACTTTGATCTGAATTGAAAAAAGTTTTAGGCTTACAATTTTTTTATACCACATCAAAACTACACTCTTGTTTTTGTATAAAACAAGTAATAAGAAACTATCAGTAATCACTTGTTAAAAACCCAGTATTTGGGAAGAGGGGTTTAAGAAACATCACTTTTAGGTGCTTGTGCCTAATCAGGGTTTAATACTTAATGTAAGACTTAACAAATAGTGGTGTTTTTCGAAATGTTCAATTTCTAGAGGTAGTATGCCATGAGAAGCCCTTGGTCTACAGATATTAAACAACATTTGATCACATGTGTCAGTAGTCTATTGCAGTTAAGGATTTATTTTGATTTTGATAGCTCTGCTATTATTGCAAATCATGCTGAGTTACTACTGTCAGTGTTAACCAAGGTCCAAGATTGTGCTCTACATCTTAGCTATATGTTCATATTTGTGGAATGCTGTCTAGATGGTATAAAGATTTTCTACGGCTTAAAAAAATAAAACTATTTCCATTTAGACAAATAACTGCATCAAAATATTACACTGTAAATTAAGAGAATGTCAATGTATTTAAAACAAAGAAATAATAACCACTTTGTTTTCTGGCCTTCATGTGAGCACACCACTAACAGCCTTAAACTCACTAAGATTGTAAATGAAGGTTAAAACTGAAAATAACTGGAAAAGTTGTCTGATGTGATATGGCTTTTAGTAAAAACTTTCTCTGATTTTCATTAGGACAGTTGAGCAATCCAACATGTAAAGCGAGTAGTGCGGTAAATGTTACATCTACTGCAGTGGTGCTCAAGTTCACTCCTGGGGAACCATTGTGGCTACATTCCAACCACGTTTAAAAATTAATATGTTACTCTAATGTGTAATGACTGATCTTATTGTTCAATTAGCTATCCTATTTTCTTCTTATCTCGTATTCTGAAAACTGTGCTAGTATATATGCATAAAAGAGATATTTGGAAATTTGTATTTTTTGTCAAACCTTTGTATGTTCAACTCTCTCTAAATTCTTATTCTTTTTGATTCACCTTCATCTGTTCATTTTGCTCCCCTAATTGCATCCAAATACTGACAATAGGTGACAAGTAGTACAGACAAAAGTGGAAAGGACATTGAATACTAAAATGGCAGCAACTTCAATTTCATGTTAATGTATGCACAAATGAGTAAGAAAAGGCTTAAATAACTGGTTCTCAAGTTCAGTCCTGTAAACCATTGTAAGTGCAGGTATTATCAAGCCAGCTTCTGCTTTGAGTGGACCCCCAACTTATTTAAATAAGTTGTATACCAGTGTATACCTGCAAGTAGGCACTCCAACCTGCAGGGAAAACATGGGTTTGGTGGCAGAATTGTTAGTCCAGCAACTGCAAAAAAAAACCTCACACTGGTTCCATTCCATCTGAACTTGTGTGGTGCCGATGTGTCACCTGTTGCAAGGCTACACTTGGGTCTCAATCTGGGATCTTGGTTTGTCATGTGGTGTGTGCAGCAATGCGCTGTTGTCAATTTTGATTAAATCACTAAAACACATTTTAAACATGAGGCCAATACAATGGAAGTCCTGAATAATTATGGACTTTTTGGAGTATGGCTTCAACAAACTCCGTTCTCAGGACTTTTACAATTGCAGGAAGAAACACTTAATACAATGCAGACAAGATAATTGTCAGATGCTACCCAGGGTCCCTTAGGGGGATACTGTACACCCCTAAAACAGAGGAGGAGAATTTGGACCAGAGGTGTAAAAAAGGGTGAACCATGATTGGGCATAAGTATAAAGTACAAAGTGCACAATATCTAGCGGCATCAACCCCAGAGATGGAACTGTACCTCCACGAATCAAGACTTTGTGCAGCCTGACTCTGATAACTCTGAGGTACTAAGTAGTGATAGAAGGAGGGAGGTATTGACAGTTGGGGATTCAGTCATTAGGGAAAATTAAGAGACAGATTTGTTTCAGTGATAGAGAGCAATTCTGATCAGCAAACTCATTCATTGAAATATTTACTGATAATTCATCCAGTTTAGGAGATTTTTATCCCCAGTGCCCTATAATGCTTTGTCAGGCCAGCACGAAATCCTCCAGAGCTATAACACCCAACATTGGATGGAAGCGCTTAACCCCTAACCCCCGGTACATAATGCTGATCACTTGCATTACAGAATTAAAAAATATATATATTTTTATGAAACATATACAGCATAAATACAAGTTATCTCTGCTCGTCACCAAATGTGCAGGTTGATTTTCTAGTTCCACATCAGTATAAGAAAATGAGACATGTGCCCTATGCATACATACTTAGCCATGTGGAATTAAAAAACTACTTTGAAAGCACCACCACCCAATACAAAACACAGGAGACTATGAAATAATAATAATAATGAAAGATTTATTACTATTTACAAGAAAAAGTGCAAAGCATCAGCACAGACCGTTTGGTGTGACTTCAAATAAAAGAACAAGCCAGCAGCTTCAATCATGACATGCCACTTTGAATCTTCTGCCTTTAAAAGATCGATGTATTTTTTCTGACTTTTGGCTATGATTTCCACATTTAAGCTTTGTTTTGACAGAATATCTAATTGTACATCTCTGACTCCATTCTTTCGTGTTTGCTCTCACGAAGGTACAGTGGTGCAGTGATGGCACTGCTGCCACATAGCTCAGGTCATCTTTTTGGCCACAATAATCGGTCCAGTATAGTTGGCAGACATTTCCTTAGGCCTAAGGGACACTTTAAAGATGATTGTACCAATATAATCAAGTCAAATCTAGTTTAGTTAGTCCTTCCCCATTGACTTCAATGCATTTTGCCAAGTTCGGCAATATTCACGAACATTTTCGTGACTTCTCTAAACTAAAGGTGAAACGAACACTGTGGAGCTTGCTTATCACTAACAGAGAGTCTTGAACAGTGTGTTGACTTCCAGATGCTCAGGAAAGAGCTCCCCTAGAAACGGTGGATGGGCTCTTTACTGGACTGTAAATGGATCCAGATATCCTTGTCCATGTTGGTACTAATGACTCGCATAAAGGAAGACTGTTAATTCTGTAATTCAAATTTAAAGTGTTAGATGCCAAGTTATCTTGCTGAGCCAGACATATATATTATACATATGGAGACAACAAGTGAATTTGCTTAAAATAGGGTGGGAACAATTAGATGGCTCACTGAGTTTCATTTTTCTAAGAAAACAATCCAATGCCTCATGAAGGCAGCACTCAAAGGAGGGGCAGCAAGTTTGAACAGCAAATAGAAGAGGTGTTCTCATTAACCTGGTCCATCACAAAGCAAACTTCTGATTATGATATACTGTCTACAGCCAAAAAGACTACTAAAAAGACCCCTATTAAACATATATATTTTTTAATAAAAAGTAGGATTTGGAGGATTGATATGATGGAACTATTAAGACTTGGTGACCATAACATAGTACATTTCAATTTGTACTAGAAGAGTGCATATTCAAAATCGAATATTAAGTTTAATTTTAGTAAAGCAAATTTGGAGCAGAAAAAACATACCCTGTTAAGTTTGCATCTTTGATATTGATACCGCTATTAAAATAATATTGTGTGTGTTTAGGTCTACAACTGTCTTCAAGCATCACTCTATCTTTGCATCTTATGTGAACCTCTTCTAATAAATGAATCTAAAGTATTATCCTCTCCTTGACTTTCTACACTCGATTAGTGCTAACGTACTGAGAATGGGAAAAAAAAATAATTTAAACAAAGGAAAAAACAGTGTTAAGTTTTCAGCAACACCAGATCCAAAAAGAAACCCCTGTTTGATGAGCATACATACACACTCGCATATCTATGGAATGCTACAGAATAATTTTGCATTTAACGAGAGGTAATTGCTCCACACAAACAATTAATAAAACTACAAGGAACAAGTACAAAAATATTAGGTAGTAAGACACTACCTTTATGACCAATAAGCACTTACCTGAGCGTTGGAGTCTCCTGATAAAGTGCACAGAGACGGTACAATCTTACTTAGCGTTAAAGTCTGTGAGCCATATCTAAAGCAAAAACACAAATAATTTAAGTTGTAGATACAAAATGCTAATGGTTCAAGTTCAAACCAAAAAAATATATTCTGTCGTACTGTCTCCACTTTCTACAAGTTCAATAAATCTCAATGTTTTAAGTAATTAGTCAACCCCCTGTTTAAACAGCTAATGCATTTTACTTTTTGATTAGATTTATGGTATGTTTCTCAGTATCCCAGCATGCTGGATAGATACTGCACAATAAACTATTTGCCCCCTTCCTGATTTCTTATTCTTTTGCATGTTTGTCACACAAAATGTTTCTGATCATCAAACACATTTAACCATTAGTCAAATATAACACAAGTAAACACAAAATGCAGTTTTTAAATGATGGTTTTTATTATTTAGGGAGAAAAAAATCCAAACCTACATGGCCCTGTGTGAAAAAGTAATTGCCCCCTGAACCTAATAACTGGTTGGGCCACCCTTAGCAGCAATAAGCATTTGCGATAACTTGCAATGAGTCTTTTACAGAGCTCTGGAGGAATTTTGGCCCACTCATCTTTGCAGAATTGTTGTAATTCAGCTTTATTTGAGGGTTTTCTAGCATGAACCGCCTTTTTAAGGTCATGCCATAGCATCTCAATTGGATTCAGGTCAGGACTTTGACTAGGCCACTCCAAAGTCTTCATTTTGTTTTTCTTCAGCCATTCAGAGGTGGATTTGCTGGTGTGTTTTGGGTCATTGTCCTGTTGCAGCACCCAAGATCGCTTTAGCTTGAGTTGACGAACAGATGGCCGGACATTCTCCTTCAGGATTTTTTGGTAGACAGTAGAATTCATGGTTCCATCTATCACAGCAAGCCTTCCAGGTCCTGAAGCAGCAAAACCAGCCCCAGACCATCACACTACCACCACCATATTTTACTGTTGGTATGATGTTCTTTTTCTGAAATGCTGTGTTCCTTTTATGCCAGATGTAACGGACATTTGCCTTCCAAAAGTTCAACTTTTGTCTCATCAGTCCACAAGGTATTTTCCCAAAAGTCTTGGCAATCATTGAGATGTTTCTTAGCAAAATTGAGACGAGCCCTAATGTTCTTTTTGCTTAACAGTGGTTTGTGTCTTGGAAATCTGCCATGCAGGCCGTTTTGCCCAGTCTCTTTCTTATGGTGGAGTCGTGAACACTGACCTTAATTGAGGCAAGTGAGGCCTGCAGTTCTTTAGACGTTGTCCTGGGGTCTTTTGTGACCTCTCGGATGAGTCGTCTCTGCGCTCTTGGGGTAATTTTGGTCAGCCGGCCACTCCTGGGAAGGTTCACCACTGTTCCATGTTTTTGCCATTTGTGGATAATGGCTCTCACTGTGGTTCGCTGGAGTCCCAAAGCTTTAGAAATGGCTTTATAACCTTTACCAGACTGATAGATCTCAATTACTTCTGTTCTCATTTGTTCCTGAATTTCTTTGGATCTTGGCATGATGTCTAGCTTTTGAGGTGCTTTTGGTCTTCTTCTCTGTGTCAGGCAGCTCCTATTTAAGTGATTTCTTGATTGAAACAGGTGTGGCAGTAATCAGGCCTGGGGGTGGCTACGGAAATTGAACTCAGGTGTGATACACCACAGTTAGGTTATTTTTTAACAAGGGGACATTACTTTTTCACACAGGGCCATGTAGGTTTGGATTTTTTCTCCTAAATAATAAAACCATCATTTAAAAACTGCATTTTGTGTTTACTTGTGATATATTTGACTAATGGTTAAATGTGTTTGATGATCAGAAACATTTTGTGTGACAAACATGCAAAAGAATAAGAAATCAGGAAGGGGGCAAATAGTTTTTCACACCACTGTACTAAAAACCTCCAATAATTTATATATGAGAATATTTTCAGTCAATCAAGTTCATATAGCATATTCATCCACAGAGAAATCTCAGATGAGCTTGAATGTGCTTAACTCTAGAACATCATCCTGTCGGATCAGAAGATAGTGAACGCTCCTCTTAGGAAAGTTTGGCAAAATCTTTAAACACTAATGAAATCACAAAGGCAAAATGCTTCTTTTCTGTTTTGAGGAAATTTACAAAAGTCAAAATTTCAGGCAAGCTTTCACATTTACTAATACTAAGAAAATTCAAAACCAGTTGAAAACGTACGTGTTCAAGGAAGCAATGAGACAAAGACATACACCTTCTCGACAGCGGTAATTTTTGTGCTTGAAGCCACTGATTAAACGTTCCCAGACATACTGCAATTGAGAATACAAAGAAAGAAAAGCAAATTAGGTAAAGAAATGATCAACAGAAGCACTGCATATTGAGTTTCAATTGTGACACCAACAGAACTCCTCCACAGGGCAGATGCAGAAAGAAAGAATCTGGTTGTTAAGTCTCCTTATTTCAGCCCTAAATGTTTAAATAAAGAATTAAGCAATAGCACTACATAAAATGAGAAAACATCTGTAGAGTTCTAATGGGCAAGTCAAGCGGTGATAACACAACTAAAATATGTTTCCATCAAGCAAAATCAATCACATTTCCATTTTTGACAAAACAGTAGATCTAAGGCAGAGGCACGACAGTCCAGTCATTCATGGTGTCAAACTTTGCAAGTAAGAAATGCAGTGGACAACACATACCATTGGAGGTGCAGTTTGATCCATCAGCTTAAGAATAAGATTCTGTGACTGTTCTCGAACCTGGTCTTTGGCATCTCCAAGCCTGTCAATCAATGCAGGAAGAACTGCAGGGAAAAGGTGCAATAAAGACAGCTTAAACACACAACGTTTAAAGACCAGAAAAGAAAAAACTAAAATCAAAAAATGACAAAACAAGAAATACTGAATGGAAATTAGGGATCTGAGCTGAAAGATGTACATAATCTTATTAATTTGATACAGTGTCCACCATGGTAAATAACAAAACAATTTCCATGAAAGTGGTTTCATCTGTCTTGAAAGACAGAGAGAGGGAGATGTTAGGAAGGCCATGCTACACTTGAATCAAACACCATTGAGAGCATTATAAGAAGACACTGTATTTCAAGTAAACAATTTTATATTTACTTAATTATTAATGATGTCACATGTCTTATTTGCCAAGACCTTAAAAGTAGATGCTTTTGGGAAGCACCGATAAATTAGCTGCCAACAGAGAAACAGGATCCTTTCCCCAGATGATTAAGTGCTTTACAAGAAATGTTTTCAGCTGCACTTTTTTACCTTTCTTTTCAACATATCACACACTCAGTGCCTTTATATTGAATTACTCAGCTCCACCTTTATTTCACCACAAACAACATTCACTTGAGTTTCCCCCCAAACAGTCTATACAACATTTGACCTCTCTCTTGTTTGGTTACTATGGTGACACAAAGCTCTATTGATTAACCAGATTTTAACACAGACTATCTTAAAAAAAACAAAACCACAAAAAAATATAGTACTAATTATCCTTTAAACCTACCATCTCTACTTTGTTTCCCCATTTACCATTTCCAAACAGTGGAACACTAATAAAAGCTTAAGTATTAGTTACTGTGCATTTTCAGGTAATTTTGCTCTGAAGTAATTTGTTCATGAAGTCATGACTAAGGGACTGACTTACTTACCAGTTCCTGTGTAACCTCTGAAGCGATCCACTAACCGGTCTACAAATGCACTTAAGACATCGATCCCCAGTAATGCAACCTAGAAGATAATGAAAAGAACAAATGTTCATTTACCAACTGTCACCATTATTTGATAGACTTCCATAGGGCACACATTAAGAAGACATTTTAATACTTTTATATTTTGGATTATGGGTTTGGAGAATCCATTAAATAAACATGTAGCACAGAGAAAATTGAATCTCTCCTGACCACTCTCAAATAGAGAACTCATAATCACCAGTTGTCCTCTAGTCCAATGTTACAAGATTCCTTATTGGACTAGTAATTTTGTCAGTTTAAATACTGAGAGGAGCTATAAACATTGTCAATTCAGAAACTTGCCTGAATTGCTATTATTAACATAGGTAATATATAGAATTGTCTTTATAGGGGTAACCTATTGGTTAAGTGGTTACATAAACAAAGCATAAGGTTTGCAGTTTAGTTGTGTATATGCAAATTGCATAATGCAGCTCTTGGTGTTAATTAAGTCATGTGACCCTAAACATTTCCACGTAAAAACATAAAATACTCAAATATAAATATACACACACACAAATATATATTTCACATTATGAAACGTAATGTCGTGAGGTACGTTTGTAGATCGCAGTAGGTTATTATGTCGCTACACTGTCAAAATTGCACAACTGAAAATCGCAGCCTATGTCACATTTACCAACTGAGCACCAGTCTTTCAATGTAGTCATCTTTGTCCCTTCTTTTAACATCCAATATCCTGTTGCTTAATTGAGCCATCCCTGTTCGAAGGATTAACAGCTTGCAGTGTTTTCAGTAGCATTCTTTGCCCCTAAATTTCATTTGCCCATTCTGTTATGGTATTTAAAAGAGAAACTTCTCTTTTGTTTGTTTAAGGTTCAATGCCCCCATGCTGCCTGACAGAGTTAGGGCTTTAATGGCATTGTGCAAAGGGTCAATAGCTGTGCTGCATTCAGCCAAAATCTTGGCTCTTTTCTTAATTTCTTCATTCTGTTCAATACATGAAACACAAAACATCAGACAGACAAGCTTCAAAAGGTTCAAAACACACACATTCCTTATTCCTCATGAATACATTTTATGCACTGTACTTCCGGATGAGCAGTCCTTGGTTTCAAGATCGCCTGCATACATCCTACCCCTCTGACAAATGAAAAAAATGAAACATACTAGTTTGTCTCAATCATTAGGTATGTCACAGTAGGTGATCGTTTTCATGGAAGCACACCGCCATGTGCCTCAAACTGGAAAAGATTATGTATATGGAAGGCTACAACAGACAATCGCTAGAAAAGTCATCTTATGTGACTGGGCTTTAGCTGATGCAGGTAGTGTTTCTCTGGTTTTGTGTTATGGATGCAGACTCCTTTAAACCTAGTATGCACTGTAGCCAAGTTATATGAATTTTTATGAGAAAGATTTTTCATCCACTAGCTGTAGCAAGGAAAGCTGCAAGTGATTAAACAACAGACAGCAGAAGGGCATTACAGTAAACCCCCGCAAAGTTGTGGTTCAGGGTTCGTGGACTCAGTCGTCTGCGGATTTTTCCTTAGAACCTAACTATTAATTGTTAGGGGAAAACGCAAATATCCTCTGCAATTTTTGATGGCTTTTTTTGTGGTAATACTGTGCTGCAGAGAGAACAGGAAGCAACCACTGAGGGAAATGCAGTTTGGGATGGTGAAAGTAGCCAATCCGAGAGCATTATTCATTTCTCCTTGCTGCTGATTGACTGCTGCCATGTGATGCATCTCCAGGTGAGTGTCCTTGTGTTTTCCATTTTCTTATTGTATTCATTTTGTTATTCTTGAAACGCAACAATGTCGTTGAATCGCCCTGCACCTTTCTAAGGCTTCTGGAACTCAGCCTAAGCACCAGAAGAAGTTTAAAACTCTCCAGGAGAAGGTTGAAATACTGGATTTGCTCTGGGAACTAAAAAGTTATGCTGCAGTAGTGCGCCACTATGGCATTAATGAAAGCACCATACACTACATAAAGAAGAACAAAGCAGCGATCTGGAGTACAGTATCTGTAATTTTCTGTGATAGTGCCAAAAAGGTAACGACCGTAAGGAATAAAAATATCATCAGGATGGAATCTGCCTTGGCACTGTGGATCACCGACTGCAAGAAGAATATCCCCTTAGACAGTAACATCATCCGTGAGAAAGCACGGAAATTGTACCAGCAGTTCGCTACAGGAGACAATGTAGCAACTTCCTATCACAATGTACCTGAAAATTATAAAGAAAACCAAGCACGAAACCCCACCAGAAGACCCATACAAAGATAAGAGTCCTCCTGAAGTGCCTGAAGAAGAGGTGCCACCAGAAGAGTTTTAAATCCTCTGCATCGTACTGCACAGCTACTTTATCATCATCGGTGAGTAACCGTACATTTTACTGTATTTTAATTTAATGAAATTATTATGTATTTATTCTACTTAATAACAAAGAAAACGACAGCGCATACCAAAGAAAACGCACTTGCATGAATTACAGTACATATAGCGGTAACATCTGTATTTTACATTCTAGCACCGCAGGAGACATAACAGTACAGTACTGTACAGTAGACGGGTTTGCCTTTACATTCTGTTTTTAGGCAATGTATTAAGTTATTTTTTTAGGTAATGTATTAAGCTGAGTTTGCAACGAAATTAAAGTGCTTTGGGGGCATACTGTATTTGGGGTTTAAACTATACAAATAGGCATTTAAAAGGCATTTTTTAACCACATCCAAAAGAAGCAATTTTTCACAATTCGCAGGTGCTTTAGGAACGTAACCCCTGCAAATTTTGGGGGTGTACTGAATACGTGTTTGGCAATTAACTATTACTTTTCATTAAAGATTGTCAATAACGTTTTTTTGATACTTGATTCATTTAATAAATTAAGTTAAACTGCAATTGTAGCAGCTATATCTTTGAGTGCCTGAAGTTAGGGCTACACAATTAATCGCAAAGACATTGCCTGCTGCTGCAAGTATTATATTGAATGTGCACATGCTTTGGTCATCTAAAGGTAGCTAGTAATAAGTGAACATATAATATAGGTATACATTTAAATTTTAGTCAGGTTAAAATTTCAGGAATTTAGTATATATGTTTTAACACGGTCAGAGTGGTAGTGCATACTGTAGTTAGAATTCCTGCCTCACGCTGTCAGAGTCTGCACATCCACCAACCCCCCGGATGTTTCTGGACAAATTGTTAATGATGATGATTGCATTTAACTACAGATTAATACCTTAACACTGAATACTGAAAATGTGTCTGTAATACTTCCCACTTACCAAAGTACATTTAGTCTTTTAGGTGTAGATATCTTATTATACATTTGGAAATTTTAAACATATTGTAAGAGTTTAAAATGCAATTTTATCACTTTAGAGTTCCATATCTTTTGATAGCCATTAAAAATTTTTAACATGCTTTAACAAATAACATCCAACAGGTTCAAATAAATGTCCTATTACTAGTTTTCTTCTGCAGCTAGTCGTGATACACGGGAAATTTATTAACTTATTTTGAAAGCCCATTAACCTTACCAAGAACCCAAGTAAGTTACCTATCACACTAGTTTCATATGCAAGGCAGAAATCTGGACAGACAAACATTCACACATCCATACTGCATACTGACTTATGTTTAGCAGAATAAACTATGTGTCTTTGAAATGTATATTGGTGAGGGAAGAGTAATCTGTTAAAACCCACGTAAGCACAGAGAGAATGTGTAAATTTCATACAAATGACAAGGCTAGGATTTGAACCCAGAAACCTGGAAGTGTGTGGCAAGATCTTCAACTAGTATCAGACATACTGTAATTGTCAATCAGTTGTCTTTTTATTCTTGTAGCTGTTTAAACATATGACAAAAACATTGAATATCGATGATGTACACAATGTGCAATATTATTTTGATTCATACTGTTGAAGTTATTATATATATTATATATATATTATATTATATATTATATATATATATTATATATTATATATATATATATATATATATATATATATATATATATATATATATATATATATATATAATATATTATATATTATATATTATATATATATATATATATATATATATATATATATATATATATATACACACACACACACACACACACACACACACACACACATACATACACACACACACACACACACACATACACACATACATACAATGGAACCTCGGATCACGACCATAATTCGTTTCAGAACTTTGGTCGTGAACCGAAGCAGTTTCCCCCATAGGATTGTATGTAAATACAATTAATCCGTTCCAGACCATACAAACTGTATGTAAATATGTAAAAATATGTAAAGATTAAGAACAAATATAGTTAATTACACCATAGAATGCACAGTGTAATAGTAAACTAATGTAAAAACATTGAATAACACTGACACAAAACACCCAGGCTCCCGGCTCAGCTACACGAGCTGGCTCGCTCGCGCTCTCTCTCTGTAGCACACACACCAACAAAGCCCCTCCCTCCCTCCCTCATCTACAGGAGCAGCCTGGCTCACGCTCTCTCTCTCTCTCTCGCTCGCTCGCTCTCTCAGTAGCCGCGCGAGCACACACACACGCACACACACACGCACGCACACACGCACGCACACACGCACGCACGCACGCACGCACGCACACACACCTATCCCCCATCCCTTCCCTGTCAGCTGCGCGCTCTCTCTCTGCGCTTGCTCGCTCATGCTCTCTAATCTCTCTGTAGCAGGTGCTCGCGCAGCATTTTTTTTTTTTAAATGAGTTTAAGCACAGCAGAAAAAAAGGAACATCGACCAAATCCGAAGTGCATTTAAAAACCAACTCACAAGCAACCAAAAAAGTAAGATTGCAGGAGATCACGCTACAGTATTAAACTTAAAGCCTGATTGCTGTAAACACTTTTTATAAAATGAGTTTTAAGCACAGCGGAAAAAAAGGAACATTTGAAAAAAGAGAAAGGTAAAATTGTACCTAATCGCGCTATAAAAAACCCTATCTGCAAACACTTCCATGAGTTTTAAGCACAAGGAAAAAAGCGAACATTTGCAACAAATCACGTTATGAACTGAAAAATTAACTTTTGAAAAATCCGTAATACAAAAACCACCAAGAAAACTAACCTTGCATGAGTCGAGTTCTTGCATGAAGTGTTTTCCTTTCTTGTGATTTCTTGGGTTTCTGGTGCTTTTAGCTGTTTAGCTGGTGGGAGTGAAAGCCTCATGCAGCCATTCCAAAAACAAATTTCTTCTGACCCAACCCTTCATGTTTGCTGGCAGTCTGGCTTTGTTTACATTGTGCTGCTTGAAAGCAGGAGGGTTCTCAGATTGGTAAATGAGTAAACTGGTAAACAGTTTTTCCACCTCTTGTAATTTCTTTCTTTACTTCGATTTCAATTTTCTTCAAACCACTCTTCACTTGCTTAGAAGCCAACGGAAGAAGAACAATGAACAGAGCTCTTGCAGCAACTCGCTCGCTTTCTCTCTCAGGCTGCCTATTGCGGGGGGATGGTGCGCTAGCACGTACAGCCTGCAGATAGGCAGGCAAACACGTGCAGCAATCTCTTCCTCCCCCTCCCCAGCAGGAACGTGCTCGCTCGCTCTTGCTCTCTCTCTCTCAGCTCAGCTCAGGCAGGCAGGCAAGGGAAACTGGCTTGTTCGTATACCGAGTGTGTGGTTGTGAACCAAGGCAAAAGTTTGGCGAGCTTTTTGGTCGTGAACCGGAACGTTCGTGAACCGAGGTTCCACTGTGTGTGTGTGTGTGTGTGTATATTATATATATATATATATATATATATATATATATATATATATATATATATATATATATATATATATATATATATATATATATATATATATATACACTAGCAGAATACCTGCGCTTCGCAGCGGAGAAGTAGTGTGTTAAAGAAGGTAGAAAAAGAAAAGGAAACATTTTAAAAATAACGTAACATGATTGTCAAAGTAATTGTTTTGTGTATTTGGTGGCAGCGTCACAAAGTTGTTTTCGCTAGCTGCATCAGAAAATGTACCACGACGTCTGACACGCCTCCTTTTTACTGTTTTCACACAGCTTGGATTGCTGCTGTCATATATACACATACATACATACATATATACACATACCTATCTATATCCATATCTACATATGCATACATAAACACATATATATATATATACACATATACATATACATATATATACATATATATATATATATATATATATATATATATATATATATATATATATATATATATATATATATATATATACACACACATATACTTGTGTGTATGTTTGTATGTGTCTACAGTATATGTGTGTGTATAGGTTTGGTCAAGGGAAAAATAATAAATTATAGTCTATAAGTTATTAAACAGTAAAACATTAACGTTTTAAGAAGTACAGGTACATTGAAATTACATTTTCTATGTGAACGTTCAAATTTGTGCCTCTGGTAATGTGCCTTACCGGCATTTAAAGAAAATTAGTTTTGTGTCCTCTGCAATGTTAAGAGAGAAAGGCTTTGGTTTGGGATAAAAGGAAAAAAGGTGTAAAGAAAGGAAAGTTGCCTTTTTCTTTTATATAGTATAGAGAGATGTGTTCGCTGACGTTATGATCGCCTTTTGGGGACAGTCGCGGTGGGTTTTGTGTAGACTGGTGAGACGTCCCCGCCATTGATCGGCTGTGATGGCACTGTCAGTCCTCCACTCGTGTGCGTGTCTTCATAATTTTGCCGTGGTGTAGAAAAGGGGTCCCGTGTTTGCACTTGTCTGGGCTATAGCACAGGGGGAGGATAAAAAAAATTAAAAGTGCTCACTTTGACTTAAGGCAGAAGCGCAGTCAGCGTCTCAAAGGCCGGCACAGCTATGCACGCGCTGGCTGCTCGACTTTTGTTGGGCAGGAGACCCCTTTTGTACACACGTTCATGATATCAAAAATCTCAGCGCTCTTTGGAGGTAATTCATATATTATATATTTAGCAAAATACCTGCGCCTCGCAGCGGAGAAGTAGTGTGGTAAAGAATTAATGAAAAAGAAAAGGAAACCTTTTAATAATAACTTAACATGATTGACATTGTCATGAGTGTTGCTGTCATATATATTCCTGCATAAATAAGTCACCCTCGCTTTGCTCTTACTTTTTTACCGTTCATTTAATCATGGCTAGTGGCAGAAAAATGATAAAATGGAAGGAGGATGGCTTTACCAAAACAATTATTGATGGCGAATCGATTATTCATAAAGCTTGAATTGGTGATCTGTTTTTCTGTGTTAACCTCATATTTTTTCATACTTCTTCTCAAACTAAGGTGGTGCGAGGGTAAAATGAATCGGGATGCGCTGATCAATGTAATCGGTGTGCCAGGAAATCATGCATCGACAAAAGCTCCCCTTTACTTGTAATGCAAAGTGTGATTAAATGCATTATTTTTTAATGCGTTATGGAGCACATGCATCGAAGCTTCTCAGTTGTGCTTGTGCTAAGAAAAGGAAAGATTTTTAAAATAACGTAACACGATTCTCAATGTAACCTTTTGTAAGTAGTGCCTGGAGGATTCAGTGTGGAGAAACTCTAGAGACAGCGTGTGTATTAACTTGTGGATTTTTCTGTGAGTATTTGGTGGCAGTCTGACGAAGTTGCTTCGGAAGACGCCGTTAGCTGCGGAGCTCAGCTCAGAGCGAAATGAGGTAAATGGGAGGGAGATGATGCGTGACTCCCCACCCGCCTTAACCGTCAATCCCCCACAAACACAGCCTCTCGGAATTTGCATAAGCACACCCCTTCACATACAATTTTAACTTAGTTACAAAGTGATCAAAACTCGCGCTTATATCCTCGTCCTCTCATTAAACTTGTATCCCGCATTACCTGTGGGGATGTGAAACGCCAGCGGTAGCCTGTCTATGAACTTAATTTAAAGTTTAGGCTTACACCTTGCTTTCTTTCCGAGGTAGCAGCACTCATGAATATGGTAGTATATGTCACTTTCGCCGCTTCTTATTGTTTCGCTGCCTTCTCAATTATATAATGCATGTTTTCTTAAGCGCTTTTGGAGGTCTTCCTGGTTTTCTACGCACTCGTTGACAGTCAGTTCACGTGATTACGTGGGAGGCGTGATGATGTCACATGAAACTCCGCCCCCCACTTCTTTCCAGCTCAACTCCATTACAGTTAATGGAGAAAAATACCTTCCTGTTATGACCATTAGTCGTAGAATTTCGAAATGAAACCAGCCAAACTTTTGTAAGTAAGCTGTAAGGAATGACCTGCCAAATTTCAGCCTTCTACCTGCACGGGAAGTTGGAGAATTAGTGATGAGTGAGTGAGGGCTTTGCCTTTTATTAGTGTATATATATATATATATATATATATATATATATATATATATATATATATATATATATATATATATATATATATACATACATATACACAGTGGTGTGAAAACTATTTGCCCCTTCCTGATTTCTTATTCTTTTGCATGTTTGTCACACAAAATGTTTCTGATCATCAAACACATTTAACCATTAGTCAAATATAACACAAGTAAACACAAAATGCAGTTTTTAAATGATGGTTTTATTATTTAGGGAGAAAAAAATCCAAACCTACATGGCCCTGTGTGAAAAAGTAATTGCCCCCTTGTTCAAAAATCACCTAACTGTGGTGTATCACACCTGAGTTCAATTTCCTGATTACTGCCACACCTGTTTCAATCAAGAAATCACTTCAATAGGAGCTGCCTGACACAGAGAAGTCGACCAAAAGCACCTCAAAAGCTAGACATCATGCCAAGATCCAAAGAAATTCAGGAACAAATGAGAACAGAAGTAATTGAGATCTATCAGTCTGGTAAAGGTTATAAAGCCATTTCTAAAGCTTTGGGACTTCAGCAAACCACAGTGAGAGCCATTATCCACAAATGGCAAAAACATGGAACAGTGGTGAACCTTCCCAGGAGTGGCCGGCCGACCAAAATTACCCCAAGAGCACAGAGACGACCCATCCGAGAGGTCACAAAAGACCCCAGGACAACGTCTAAAGAACTGCAGGCCTCACTTGCCTCAATTAAGGTCAGTGTTCACGACTCCACCATAAGAAAGAGACTGGGCAAAAACGGCCTGCATGGCAGATTTCCAAGACGCAAACCACTGTTAAGCAAAAGAACATTAGGGCTCGCCTCAATTTTGCTAAGAAACATCTCAATGATGGCCAAGACTTTTGGGAAAATACCTTGTGGACTGACGAGACAAAAGTTGAACTTTTTGGAAGGCAAATGTCCCGTTACATCTGGCGAAAAGGAACACAGCATTTCAGAAAAAGAACATCATACCAACAGTAAAATATGGTGGTGGTAGTGTGATGGTCTGGGGTTGTTTTGCTGCTTCAGGACCTGGAAGGCTTGCTGTGATAGATGGAACCATGAATTCTACTGTCTACCAAAAATCCTGAAGGAGAATGTCCGCCATCTGTTCGTCAACTCAAGCTGAAGCGATCTTGGGTGCTGCAACAGGACAATGACCCAAAACACACCAGCAAATCCACCTCTGAATGGCTGAAGAAAAACAAAATGAAGACTTTGGAGTGGCCTAGTCAAAGTCCTGACCTGAATCCAATTGAGATGCTATGGCATGACCTTAAAAAGGCGCTTCATGCTAGAAAACCCTCAAATAAAGCTGAATTACAACAATTCTGCAAAGGTGAGTGGGCCAAAATTCCTCCAGAGCGCAGTAAAAGACTCATTGCAAGTTATCGCAAACGCTTCACTGCAGTTATTGCTGCTAAGGGTGGCCCAACCAGTTATTAGGTTCAGGGGGCAATTACTTTTTCACACAGGGCCATGTAGGTTTGGATTTTTTTCTCCCTAAATAATAAAACCATCATTTAAAAACTGCATTTTGTGTTTACTTGTGTTATATTTGACTAATGGTTAAATGTGTTTGATGATCAGAAACATTTTGTGTGACAAACATGCAAAAGAATAAGAAATCAGGAAGGGGCAAATAGTTTTTCACACCACTGTGTATATATATATATATATATATATATATATATATATATATATATATATATATATATATATATATATATATATATATATATATATATATATATATATATATATATACAGTGGAGGAAATAATTATTTGACCCCTCACTGATTTTGTAAGTTTGTCCAATGACAAAGAAATGAAAAGTCTCAGAACAGTATCATTTCAATGGTAGGTTTATTTCAACAGTGGCAGATTGCACATCAAAAGGAAAATCGAAAAATAACTTTAAATAAAAGATAGAAATTGATTTGCATTTCATTGAGGGAAATAAGTTTTGAACCCTCTAACAAAAAGACTTAATACTTAGTGGAAAACCCTTGTTTGCAAGCACAGAGGTCAAACGTTTCTTGTAATTGATGACCAAGTTTGCACATTTTAGGAGGAATGTTGGTCCACTCCTCTTTGCAGATCATCTCTAAATCCCTAAGGTTTCGAGGCTGTCTCTGTGCTACTCTGAGCTTGAGCTCCCTCCATAGGTTTTCTATTGGATTAAGGTCCGAGACTGACTAGGCCACTCCATGACCTTAATGTGCTTCTTCTTGAGCCACTCCTTTGTTGCCTTTGCTGTATGTTTTGGGTCATTGTCGTGCTGGAACACCCATCCACGACCCATTTTCAGTTTCCTGGCAGAGGGAAGGAGATTGTCGCTCAGGATTTCACGATACATGGCTCCGTCCATTTTCCGTTAATGCGATTAAGTTGTCCTGTGCCCTTAGCAGAAAAACACCCCCAAAGCAAAATGTTTCCACCCCCATGCTTGACGGTGGGGACGGTGTTTTGGGGTCATAGGCAGCATTTTTCTTCCTCCAAACACAGCGAGTTGAGTTAATGCCAAAGAGCTCTATTTTGGTCTCATCAGACCACAGCACCTTCTCCCAGTCACTCTCTGAATCATTCAGGTGTTCATTGGCAAACTTCAGACGGGCCTGCACATGTGCCTTCTTGAGCAGGGGACCTTGAGCCCTGCAGGATTTTAATCCATTGTGGTGTAATGTGTTTCCAATGGTTTTCTTGGTGACTGTGGTCCCTGCTAATTTGAGGTCATTAACTAACTCCTCCCGTGTAGTTCTAGGATTCTTTTTCACCTTTCTCAGAACCATTGACACCCCACGAGGTGAGATCTTGCGTGGAGCCCCAGAGCGAGGTCGATTGATGGTCATTTTGTGCTCCTTCCATTTTCGAACAATCGCACCAACAGTTGTCACCTTCTCTCCCAGCTTCTTGCTAATGGTTTTGTAGCCCATTCCAGCCTTGTGCAGGTCTACAATTTTGTCTCTGACATCCTTGGACAGCTCTTTGGTCTTTCCCATGTTGTAGAGTGTGGAGTCTGCTTGATTGATTGATTCTGTGGACAGGTGTCTTTTATACAGGTGACTAGTTAAGACAGGTGTCCTTAATGAGGGTGACTAATTGAGTAGAAGTGTCTAACCACTCTGTGGGAGCCAGAACTCTTAATGGTTGGTAGGGGTTCAAAACTTATTTCCCTCAATGAAATGCAAATCAATTTCTATCTTTTATTTAAAGTTATTTTTTCGATTTTCCTTTTGATGTGCAATCTGCCACTGTTGAAATAAACCTACCATTGAAATGATACTGTTCTGAGACTTTTCATTTCTTTGTCATTGGACAAACTTACAAAATCAGTGAGGGGTCAAATAATTATTTCCTCCACTGTATGTATGTATGTATGTATATATATATATATATCTATATATATATATATATATATATATATACAGTAATCCTCGCTATATCGCTTTGACTTTCGCGGTTTCTTTCTATCGCGGATTTTAAATGTAAGCACATCTAAATATATATCACAGATTTTTCGCTTGTTCGCGGATTTCTGCAGACAGTGGGTCTTTTAATTTATGCTACACGCTTCCTCAGTTTGTTTGCCCTGTTGATTTCATACAAGGGACGCTATTGGCGGATGGCTTAAAAGCTACCCAATCAGAGCATGTATTACATATTAACTAAAACTCCTCAATGCTATAAGATATGCATCCCACGCGGAGCTTGTTTGCTTGTCTCTGCCTCTATCTCACCCTATCTGACGTTCTCTGTGCCTGACGGAGATGTGAGCGGAGGGGCTGTTTGCACAGAGGCTGTTCGCTTAGAAGATACTAACGCTCCTATAAAAATGCCGCGGCAAACTTAAAAGCACAAGTATTGATTTTTTGATTGTTTGCTTTTCTTTGCGAGCTCTCTCTCTCTCTCCCTCTGAAATTCTCTGCTCCTGAAGAGAAGATCTATTTGCATTCTTTTAATTGTGAGAAAGAACTGTTATCTCTGTCTTGTCATAGAGGACAGTTTAAAATTTTGACTAAAGGGTGTTATTTCATGTCTAGAGGGCTCTAATAATGTTAACAGTGTGAGAGAGTTTATAAGGGCTTAAAATATATAAAAATAACTACACAAACATATGGTTTCTACTTCGCGGATTTTCGCTCTATCTGGGGGTTCTGGAACGCAAACCCCGCGATCGAGGAGGGATTACTGTATATATAGATATATAGATAGATATAGATATAGATAGATAGAGATATATATATAGTAATCCCTCGCTATATCGCGCTTTCTACTTTCGCGGCTTCACTCTATCGCGGATTTTAAATGTAATCACATCTAAATATATATCACGGATTTTTCGCTGGTTCGCCGCTTTCTGCGGACAATGGGTCTTTTAATTTAGGTTACATGCTTCCTCAGTTTGATTGCCCAGTTGATTTCATACAAGGGACGCTATTGGCTGATGGCTTAGAAGCTACCCAATCAGAGCATGCATTACATATTAACTAAAACTTCTCTATGCTATAAGATATGCTTCCCGCGTGGCGCTTGTTTTGTTTGCTTCTCACTCTCTCTGCCTGACAGAGGGGCTGTGAGCAGAGGGGGCTGTTTACACACTGGCTGTTTACCTAGAAGATAGGACGCTCCTCTACAAAATGCCGCTTTATCGCGGTGCTTCTGTATACTTAAAAGTATGTATTGATTTTTTGTTTGCTTTTCTTAGCGAGCGCTCTCTCTGACATTATCTGCTCTTCAGGATGCTCCTTTGAAGATAAGATATGTTTGCATTCTTTTAATTGTGAGAAAGAACTGCCATCTCTCTCTCTCTCTCTCTCTCTCTCTCTCTCTCTATATATATATATATATATATATATATATATATATATATATATATAATTAATCCGTTTCAGACTCTGCCGCGATAAATGAAAATCCATGAAGTAGAAACCATATGTTTGTATGGTTATTTTTATATATTTTAAGCCCTTATAAACTCTCCCACACTGTTAACATTATTAGAGCCCTCTAGACATGAAATAACACCCTTTAATCAAAAGTTTAAACTGTGCTCCATGAGAAGACAGAGATGACAGTTCTTTCTCACAATTAAAAGAATGCAAATATATCTTCTCTTCAAAGGAGTGCGTGCATCAGGAGCAGAGAATTTCAGAGAGAGAGAGAGAGAGAGAGAGAGAGAGAGCGCTCGCTAAGAAAAGCAAACAATCAAAAAATCAATACGTGCTTTTGTGCTTTTAAGTATGCCGAAGCACCGCAATAAAGCAGCATTTTTTAGAGGAGCATCCGTATCTTCTAAGCAAACAGCCTCTGTGCAAACAACCCCTCTGCTCACACCCCCTCCGTCAGGCGCAGAGAACGTCAGAGAGAGAGAGAGAGCAAGATTAAAGCAAACAATCAAAAAATCAATACGTGCTTTTGGGTTTTTAAGTACTGTATGCCGAAGCACCGCGATAAAGCGGCATTTTTTAGAGGATCGTCCGTATCTTCTAAGCAAACGGCCTCTGTGCAAACAGCCCCTCTGCTTACACCCCCTCCGTCAGGCAGAGAGAATGAGAGAGACATAGAAAAGCAAACAATCAAGCACCGTGCGGGAAGCATATCTTACATCATTGAGGAGTTTTAGTTAATATGTAATACATGCTCTGATTGGGTAGCTTCTAAGCCATCCACCAATAGCGTCCCTTGTATGAAATCAACTGGGCAAACAAACTGAGGAAGCATGTACCATAGATTAAAAGACCCATAGTCTGCAGAAATCCGCGAACCAGTGAAAAATCCATGATATATATTTAGATATGCTTACATTTAAAATCCGTGATAGAGTGAAGCCACAAAAGTCGAAGCGCGATATAGCGAGAGAGATTACTGTATTCTGTGTGGCGATCTCTGCCGGCGCCTCCTCAGTACAAGAGGAAGTCAATTTAAGAAGCACGTACCGATTTAACATGGCTTGGGGAACACTTAACACAAAGCATTTATTGTGCTATATAAAACTTATGGGTTTGAGAAAAATCTAGTAAATTAAATATTCATTTTACGATGAAATTTAATTTACAATGCTCTACTTTAATGACAAATTACAAGAATAAAGTCAACATGTCGATTTTAATCTTGACATAAACGGCGAGAATAAAGTCAACATGTCAACTTTATTCTCGTCATAAGCGTGGCGATTTAAGTGGAAATGTCGAGAATTAAGACATGATGTCGTCACACTATTACATAGTACCCAGGTACATTACACTGCACTGAAAATAAAACAAGTACAACTTGGCTTGCAGTATTATCCAGTAGTATAGAAACAGTATTTACACATTTGAACATAATGGTCCACATCCAACCTTTTAAAACCAAAGTATCTCCAGGCAACGGACACGACTCCTTTTCTTCGGCAAAAGTTCTTCTGTGTCATCATGTTCAACTTTATCATCAGCTACAACTTCAGTTTCGGAATGTTCTCTGTCCATTTTCACCACGCAATACCTACACTACCATTACCTATTTAGCAGTATAGCAGTGAAAAAGAGCCCCCGCGCAAGACCTCTCTGATTAGCGGTGTAGCAGTGAAAAAGGTCCCCACTTGAACAGTTTACCGCTGCACCACATTCCAAATGTCATTTAGGCAACTTAAACCAGTGTTGCGGTATAAGAAAAATCCATATGATAACAAAAATAAAAAACGTTTTTCGGTATGAACCAGTACACCGGCCAACACTATGTATGTGTATACTGAATTTTGAGTTTTCATAACCTGTAAGCCATAATCAGCAAAATGAAAAGAAATAAACGCTTGAAATATATCCCTCTGTGAGTAACGAATCTATATAAATATAGGAGCTTTTTGAAATGAATTACTGAAATAAATGAACTTTTTGATGATATTTTAATTTATTGAGATACACTGGTATACTGTATGCAGGAGTTATACACAAAACATTAAGGAGAATTAAAGTCATTGTCTTCTTAGCAAATTTGTTTGGTTATAAATGTTGTGTTAAAATAAGAACATGTTTACATATTGTGCTAGCATCTCAGAAGTAGATTCTTTAATTTTAAACAACTAGCATGAATGCCGAAAACATGTTTTACTGTTAAATTCTGCTTCATACTTGTAAATTTTTTATTTTTATACTGTATTGAGGATTTGTTCTGTTCTGTGTATTGTATTGCCCCCCTTCTTTTTGACACCCACTGCACGCCCAACCTACCTGGAAAGGGGTCTCTTTTTGAACTGTCTTTCCCAAGGTTTCTTCCATTTTTTCCCTACAAGGGTTTTTTTGGGAGTTTTTCCTTGTCTTCTTAGAGGGGCAAGGCTGGGGGGCCGTCAAGAGGCAGGGCCTGTTAAAGCCCATTGCGGCACTTCTTGTGTCATTTTAGGCTATACAAAAATAAATTGCATTGTATTGTAGATTGTCAATTTAAAAATAACATATGAAAGGCTCTGCAAAATGTCTTGATTTTGGCACAGGGCTTTTGGGTGCCCCATCAAAGGATTAATTTATGCAATACATATGCGGGGGATGGACATTACTTGCATAATTTTTCCTTGTTAAAATTTATATATTTGCTGGTTCAATATCCACATCAGATAAATATTTTACTTTGTTTTTAACAACAAAATAACAGAACTGAGCCATGAATTTGTACTTGTAAGGCACTTTTGAGCATGGTAAAGAGGGTGTATGAATAACATCTTAATACTATTTTTAATTATTAAAAACTCATTTTATCAATTTAATTCAGTATGCGGTTTGTATAGGAATTCTATTATTTCTCTGAGTAGTTTTATATATTTGTCAAATCTTGGGTATTGTTACTAACTATTCAAAATATTAATCCCATCTGTTACACAAGACCAAGCGAGAAAACACTTTTTTCAGAAGGAAAACAAGAACTAAAAAAAATATAAATAATAAATCATAAGTCACATTTTTGCTATGAAGAAAAAAGATCAGCACAGTTTAACCTAAAATGGATATTAGCAGTCTAGTGCTATGTTCCTTAAAGAGTACTGGAAAAACAGAACCAAAGCACACTGCGAAAATACTGACATCTACTGGTCTACTAAAGAATATCCACTAAAACTAAAGGAAAGGGAAGTTATAATAATAATTCTTTGCATTTATATAGCGCTTTTCTCACTACTCAAAGTGCTCAGAAATTGCAGGTTTAGGGCCTTGTTCAAGGGCCCAACAGAGCAGAGTCCCTTTTGGCATTTACGGGACTCAAACCGGCATCCTTCCAATTGCCAGTGCAGATCCCTAACCTCAGAGCTTGAAGATGAAGATTAAATAAAGACCATCTGTAAAAATAGGACATTTTATTTCACTCAAACAGATATATTGTTGTGCTCTGCCACAGGCTATGCTTCACATATCCTACAACAGCATTCTTTAAAAACCAAATGAACAATATTAAAATAAAATTAGAGTAGACAAGAAATACGGCAGTGCTGCTTTAACTGATTTTTAACTGCCTCTTATTAATATATCCAATTTTTGTATCTCAGATTAGTATACCATATCTCATTGAAAAGCAGCATAAATGTTTTGTCTCATTGCACACCACTCTGCATCATTTGTGATTGGTCATTTATCAGGAATTACATCTATTTCTATTTTTTTCATGTAGTGCAGAGCAAAGCTTTTAAAAAAATTCTCAGTATTAAAATGTAGATCTTTGATGGAAGTCTACTTTAGATATAAAAAAAATGCCTTCAAATAATATTCAAAACTTACAAAAGGTGACATGTCATAAGTCTGTAAAAATATGTCTAAAGAAAAAGATGGAAGTATAACAGATTTACAGAAGCTGTTCCTAGTTGCAACCTTTAGGACTGGACTCCTTGGTCAACAAAGACAACCACCTTGACAAGAATCACTCTCATTTTGAGTGACAGACAAGTATGGCAAAAAGCTAACAACTAACAGGAAACATCTCTCTATATATAAAAGAAAATCCTGGAATGTAAAAGCCAGGCGATGAGACGTGATTTTCTCTGAAGTTCTCGAAAGACATTTTAAAAACCCGCAAGAAAAAAAAAGACTGACAACAGAGCATCTCGCGGGGCCGTGGAACATTAGATTCTCGCAAGACACACAAGTTGCAAAACATTCAGTCATGTGAAGTCACGTGGCACACACAGATCCTGTGCCTTTAGCAAAGAAAAAAGATCAGCTCGGAGAACAGACACACAAGGTGCGATACATATGCAGAGAAAGGTACAGAATGTTAAAGCAGTAACAGGCGAAAGTATTGTAGCGTTCCAGCCAAGCTGAAGCCTTTTTTGTTTTAAGTGACTTTTAGGTCCGCTCGAGGGAGGGCAGAGTACAGCACGGCATACTGATAGCTGGGTACTGACTGATGCCGTAAGGGGGAGGCGAGACCCGTGAGAGGAGGGGCTGGAGAGGGTGCTAGAAAGTTGTGTTTGGGGTAGGCAGTTGGCGATTGTTAAAGTAGAACTTTTGTGACACTTTATTACGTCAGTCACCACAGTATCAAAAAAAAAGATAGCACAGATGGCATTGACACAAACAAAAGGAAATTAGTTTAAGTCACATGCATTTATTGGTTACATTGCAAAAAAAAAATATTAACTGCTGATGATATGAATTGTTTTGTCTGTGCTGAAATTCCAAAGAGAAACCTATCCTAAATTATGGTACAAAGTCCTTAAACACAAGTCTCACAGAACTCATTTAAAAGATTCAGCATATTGGGACAGGAAAGATTCCAAATATTGGTTTTACAGAAGTTCTGAAATAAAAGTGAAACTAATGAAATAGCAACAATTAAAAGAAAAAAAACCTCTTACAAGTGTGTCTCCGGAACACCAAATACGGGTGTTGGAGAGCGAAGCGAGCAGGGGGCAAAGCCCCCTAGTTATTATAATTTAATTCTTTCATTCTGTTTATATTAAAAATCACAGCGTAAATGTGTATGGAACTTATTAATTTTCTTCTGCCTTTGTGATATTGTTTGCTTTAAAAACTCTCATTTTCAAATAAAAAAATTAAATATAGGTAATAAAAAAAGTTCAGGCAATCCAAAAAATACGGAAAATGAAAAGAAATGTCAATTAATTAATAAGCAGTACAAAACTGTTGAATGATCAAAACATGTGAAATACAATTCATGGAATTAAATGCAAGGACAAAGAAGTAAATGAATAGCGCATATAAGAAAGGTACAGTATGTACATTTCAGAATATCAATACTTTAAACAAAAAATTATCTCTAACTGGAAAGATTATCATTGATCATAATACAATTTATTAAATTAGTTCAAACAACCTCCATAAATACAGAGAAAACATATTTTTTTCATTGACAAAATAACACGCAACAATGAAAAACAAACTAACCAATTGTTAGTTTTCATATGTAGCCAATCACACATAAGTATTGGACACAAATACTAACACTAAGTTGTGTAATTTCACCAATGAATTAATAACCTTTTGTGGAAATTCAGAGCCAGCACAATAAAGAAAATTTCACAAACACTATTTTACTGTATTTTAAGCATACAACCAAAAAAAATCAAATAGCAAATTTCAAAAACCACAGCTCAAAACAATTGTGGAACACAATGTCAACATATGATCATTTGTTTAACAGATACACCTGCTTCAACAATATCACTAAATCAACTGTCAGGAAAGCATATTGTAATGTTGTCAGTCAAAGATCGGGGGGGGGATTTGATGCCCATAAAAACGTCAATCCTAGTTAGCCATTTTGTTAAGGGCACTGATGACTGCCAATTTGCCAGTGTTTTGCAAGGCATCACATGTAAAGCATTAAAAAAAAAAAAAAAAAATTTGCATCGTTCTCCACTCACCTTTCTTTATACCTGTTCAGGTAAAGTACATAACACTTCCGGTTGTCCGATTATAATTAAACTTAATACCTGCGTGTTTCTTACAAAATTTCAGTCACTTATCTTATGTCAAAAAACAACTTCCAGTAATCCGACCAAACTGAAATTTCAATTTCTAACACTTCCATTGGTCAATTCTAACAAAATGTAATGATCATACAAAATTTAACATTAAACAAGGAAACACAAAGAAGGAAGTTCAAACTTAGCAAGGAGTTACTAAAACTATGGAATCCTATTAAATACAACAAGGAAATTACCAGCTCATGAGAGAAGAGAAAGTGATTGTTATTAAAACAGTGGGTTAGACAGATGGGATGCTTGCATTTCAGCCAGCTTGAAAAAAGGGCCAATGCAAATTTAAAAAAAAAAAAACCAAATATTTGCTTTCTTATCATAATGTTATACAAATATATCCTGGCAATGTTGGATATTTGGGCTAATCGAAACACATGAAACTTAAATTATATTTAACACTAGAATCCCTGAAGCCTATGAAAAAACTCATAATCCCGGGCCACCTTAAATTTTTTCTCACCTTTCCACATAGTGGTTAGTAAGAGTGCCCCACATCTTTCACTTAGTGTCTTCAGGATTATCCCTATATGTACTAGGGCTGTCAGAATGAATATCAGTATCTGCATATAAGCGATGCATTTTTCAAAAAATTTGTTCAAAAACCAAATCTGGCACTGAAATATAAAAAGAACAGTCGCTTGCTTTACCTCTCACTCATCTAGTATAATTCTTCAGATACCCTACGTAATACAGCAGTATTTTACAGATTTGTTTTTGCACATCAATTTCAAGGATTCTGTAAATGTTACATGGTTTGTATCACCATTAATAAAACACAGTTTTTTTTTAACACAGCCCTTCACATCACATTTTAAATGAATGTTTTTCCCTCACAGATCAGCTTTAGGTTCTACAGTTGTACAAATAACATATTCTAAGCATCTTAAAAGTACCATTATGATCCTGGCACCATTCTTTTGTATACAGTATCTTGTTACAGTAGCACCTGTCAAGGAGTGGGATATAATAGGCAGCAAGTGAACAAGCACTTCTTGAAGGTGATCTGTTGGAAGCAGGAAAAATGAGCAAATGTGAGGATCTGAACAGCGGACTGGGTCAGAGCATCTCCAAAAAGGAAGGTCTTCTGGGGTGTTCCTGGCATGCAGTGGTTAGTACCTACCAAAAGTGGTTCAAAGAAGAACAGCCACTGAACAGGCTAAAGGATCAGGGGTGCCCAAGGCTTACTATTGCTCATGGGGTAGCAAAGGTTAGCCCATCTGGTCTGAGCGCGCATAAGAGCTACAGTAGCACAAATTGATGAAAAAAAATAAAAATAAACATAATGCCCACCATGAAAAAAAGATGTCAGAACACACAGTGCATCACAGCTTGCTGCGTAGATGCAGACTTGTCAGAGTGCCCATGCTAACCCTGCTCACCACTTAAGATATCTACAATGTACATGTAAGTGTCACAAATGGACCATGAAGCAATGGAAGAATGTGGCCTGGTCTGAAGAGCCACATTTTCTTTTAGATCATGTGGACAGCCGGGTCAATGTGCTTCGTTTACTTAGGGAAGAAATAGCAGCAGGATGCACTATGGGAACAAGGCAAGCCAGAGAATGCAATCTGATGCTCTGGGTAATGTTCTGCTGAGAACCCTGGGTTCTAGCATTCATGATAATGCTACTTTGATACATAGCACCTACCTAAAGATGGTTGCATACCACATACACCCCTTCATGGCCATAGTATTTCCTGATGGCAGTGGCCTCTTCCAGCAGGATAATATGCCCTGCCACACAGCAAAAATTGTTCGGGAATGGTTTGCGTAACATGACAAAGAGTTGTAGGTGTTGACTTAGCCTACAGATTTCCCAGATCTCAATATAATTGAGCATCTTTGGGATGAGCAGAAAAACAAGTAGGATTCATGGAAACTCTGTTGCCAACATCTTGATACCAGATTCCACAGGACAACTTCACAGATTTTGTGGAGTTTATGCCTTGGAAGGTCACGGCTGTTTTGGTGGCACAATGGGGACTAACACAATATTATGTAAGTGGTTTTAATGCTGTGTCTAATCGTTTTATACCTGGCCATGAAAAACGGTGATGCAGAGCATAGAAGTGGAGATACAGATAAAGATCACATTATCTGAATTTAGGAGATACATCTCCGCAACTAAAAATAAAATTTCTCTGACCCCAAGTGTGGTGCAAAGAGCAGCCAGCTGTCTGAATCTGAAGGCACTGCACAAGGCAGGTGAGAGTGTGTTTAGCCACATGGAAAGAGTTCTAAGCTCCACCTAAGTTAAACCCAACTCCTAAGCTTCATGCTGCATTATGTGTCTATTACTTCGGAGTCATTACATGTCAATCAACTGATTTTCCAGAAATTCAACGCATATCATCCAGGAGACACATTGTAAAATTATTTTGATGTGAGATCAATACTTTCCAAGACAGACTCAATTTTGTAAGGGTGTCAAATTTGATATGGCTTTATTTTTCACCTACTTTCACAAGACCTTATCTCAAGAAATAAACCACCTAGAAGGCTCAAATTTTGCATAATGTGGTACCTTTATATGTATAGTATGTAAAAAAAAATCAAAATCTTTGGTCCAGATGACAACACTTGGTAAGAGCAGATATTCAAAAATGGAAAAAAAATATATTTTGCATCTTTGACTTTTCCATGTTTAGGATTATAGAAAGCATTCTAACTGATATAGCCTGCTAACATTTCTTCCCACGTTTAAATACCTACACAGGGCTTTTCAGAAGTTTATAAACAAACTACATCAGGGTTTGACCAGCAGCCCTTTCAAATGTGAAAAAAATTACATTTTTCCTACATGGTTCCCATCTTTCTCAAACAACAAATCTTACTTTTCTTATGTGAATGTTTCATATCAATTTTCATTCTAAACATGGGTTAAGTTTACCATTTGTCAATCATCAAGTTCTTCATCACTAACCTTGGTATAGGATTAATTGAAAAAAATAACACATGAACAAGAGCTGTTTGATATAGCATTAAATACAACACTAGTTATAATGAAATGTCAACATTTTTTGTATTGCAGCAGCAGGAATGAAACTCATTTAATTTCTGTTTCAACTGAAATGCAGAGTGTATGGCATCTTTCTCTTTGAGATCAAGATGGTACTGCCTCCCACCGACTGTTGTAGGTCCACTAAGCAGTGCAATGACACACTCTGTCACCCAAGAAATATGGTCTCTAGATGGCCAATGAAAAGACTGAGCATGATTGTTTGAATGCATGAAACAAGTAAGGATGTCTGATTCCGCTTCACTCTTGTCACGAATCACACCAATCCAACATTCTTCGTCATACATGCACCCAACATAGTTTACAACAGGATACTGGTCTAATGTGAGGGTCAAACCTGATCTATCAGGATCTCTGCTGCTGCTTTAGTCATGAATATTCAGATAGTCAATTGACGGTCTTCAGCAAACATTCAGCAGACTTTGAGTTTGCCATCTTCTGTAGGGATGTAACAGTGGTTTTCTCGAGTATCAGGTACTCCTTTGGCCATGGAGAATCGCATTCTTTGTTCAGCAACATGAGCTAGGACATTGTCATTTGATGTGAAATAAAATCTGACATTTTTGATAACTTACTGAAACTCAATCATTATCATTATTGACACATGGCACATTCAGCCTTGCATAAGGAAAGTAAGGTTTGCGTTTTGAGAAAGAGGGGACAATATAGAATAAATAAAAAATATTTTTAAAATTATCTGCACATTCCCACAAGCTGTTATGGTGCTCTGAAAATGAAATCCAAAATGACTTTTGATTTTTAGCGAGGTTTGCTGTTCAAACTGTGATACAATTACATTTCTTTTTATTGCTTTTTCAGAAAGCCTATATAGTTATCTGAAAAAGGAAAATAAAAAAAATACAAAGTCTGTGTTGGTTACAAATATGTGTTCCTGTTTCCCAGGTCCTCCCTGCGTGGAGTCTGCATGTTCTCCCCGTGTCTACATGGGTTTCCTCCGGGTACTTCAGTTTCCTCCCACAGTCATGCAGGTTAGGTGCATTGGCGATTCTAAATTGTCCTAGTGTGTGCTTGTGTGCGCGCCCTGCGGTGGGCTGGCGCCCTGCCCGGAGTTTGTTTCCTGCCTTGCGCCCTGTGTTGGCTGGGATTGGCTCCAGCAGACCCCCCTGACCCTATGGTTAGGATATAGCGGGTTGGATAATGGATGGATGGATGGATGGATGGATGGATGGATGGATGGCCTAAACATAGCTAAGCCAAAAACTCAGATTACATTTTGGTCAGTTTCAAGAGGTTGCCTTGGCCATGCAGGGTCATCTGAACCAAATGTTTTAATTTAGTCACATACTATACCAATTAATGTACCAACGTACAAAGTCTAAGCCTGCTTGGTGGTTTAGTTCTTGAGCTATAGACTTGTGAAATTTGATGAAAAAAATAAGCCCAGATAAAATCAACACCCCACACCATCCCCCACCCCACCCCTCAGTAAACTGGCTATATCTTGGAAAGTACTGATCTTACACCAAGCAATTTTACAGGGTGTCTCCTGACTAACATGGGTACACCTGGTAAAATTTTCCATAATTTTTCCAAGTCCAAAGTGCATGGGCCATTGGTTGATTTGATATGGAATGACCATATGGAATCTTGGGTATGTAATGACAATACATGAACTATTTCAGCAGATCCAATCAGGCAGATCATTTTACAAAAAAACACTTTAATGTCGCAACTGTTTTTCAGATAGCCTTCGTATCCCAGGCAATAGTAACCTGTTTGCTCTTTCCAAGGCAAAACTTTGTGTGTTTTCAGAGAGCAAATTAGAAGAAAAGGGAAAATACTTTTTTATCCATATTAATGAAACCACATTCCAACCATTCTCACACTCAGTCAAACACATGGAAACTTCATTAGCGTTACCTTCGAGAAAAAATTAAGTGAGTCACTTGAATTTCTAGTCTACAGCAGTACAATTGATGTGGTTGCCTTAGCCAAATTATAACTAGTAAGACCAAGGTGCTGTTTCTGTGTTTACATAATATGAGAGTTTCTGGAGTTGCTACTTGTGACATTTCAACTTTCCACTTCTTTACATTTACATAAATTTTGGCTTAACATTTCGGAAGAAACAAATGTCACTGTTGACTTGCTTTTTGCACAAACAGCAATTAAAGACAATCTATAATTTTTCTGTGGAAATTAACAGCAAACTAAATGCATTATGAGTGTTTCACATTGCTCTGAATAGAAACAGACCACAGAAATAGCACATCTAGTTGACCAATTTATTTATTTGACATTTCTGACTCAAGTGAAAGGTCAGCATTACATTGCATCTCTAAGAATTTGGGTAGCATTGTTTTCTCTAAATTTTCCAATGGGGATCCTTCACTTTGAAGGCCATTCACATGAAATGTTTAACTGGGAAACCCTGCATTTCCCATTTGTCACATATCACGTGAATTTAGCACATGTTCACAATCATGCCCACTGAAGCTGCTTTATATAGAACTTACATTACCCAACTGTCAAACTAGTAAGACACACACAGTAAGCAAATATACATGCAGACTAAATTGGCATTGCTTGCCCAACTAAACAGAGTTACACCTTTGAGAAAGCATTACATTATCCAACTTGCAAATTAGTAAGACTCAAGTTAAAAGTGCACACACTGTACATGCAGACTAATTTGGCATCACCATTCCAACTATTCTATGCAATATCCAGTGAAATTTGTCTAATGTTTCAATTAATACTTTTGAAAGATTGGATGATACAAATATGACAAAACACAAGCAAAAACACTGAACTAATGACTTTCAAATTTGAATTTGCCAAATAATATGAAATGTAAGCGAGTTAGACAAAAAAAAACATGCCTTTTAGTTTTGCCCTTCAGCGACACATTCCATCCGAAAAAAAATACAGGTAATGCATAGACATAATGAAGCAAATTATATGTTTATTTTTCTCCTTACATATCTCAGTAATTCAAATTGTTATTTCTTTTTCATATTGGATTTTTTTCCCTAATTACTATGTGCTTTGTGCCATACCCAAGAGCAAGGGCGGTTTTGGATACTTAGTCATGTACTATATACTGTGTTTTTAGGTTTCTACTAAACTAAACTATATCACACATAGCTGTCACTGACTAACACTTCAGAGACCCACATGAAAACCAAAACTACAAAAAACAAAGTCAGGAAAATGTTCTAATATAAAGAATCGTGGGGTGCTGCTCAATGTAAGTAAAACACTTTATAAAAATAAATAAATCATAATATGCACACAATAGATAACACCCGATTCTGGGTTGTGATGTCTTAGTGTTGCTTTTCAAAATTATATTGCTACGAAAGGTACTTTATATATACACTTACATTTACATAATTATAGTGGCACATATAAAGAGTAATAAAGAAAGTTCCTGACCTCAGACATGTACTAAGGAAGTGAATGAAAGTCTACTTATCTTTGAGCCTGCTCCTGTTTAATAGAAGAAAGAGGGCCCAAAGAAAGTGACTGCATAAGGAAGGTTTCCATAATCAGCAATCACAACTTTTGGGCAAAGTCTCCCTTTTTAACATTACATATAAATACTTGTTGCACATTTAAAAAGGCTAATTCAGAAGAGACACCTTGCCTGGAGTTACAGCAGCCATTTCTGTGTTTACAGAGACAGACCCTTCATTAAAGCACTCCACTCCCTCCTGTGCTCAATGTTTTAGAAAAAAGCAGCAGAATATTTCAAGGCAACTGTAAAGAACAAAAACCAGCATTGCATTAAAATCCCGCTATCACATAACAACAGAGGAATATCCAGTTAACCTTGTAAACTATCTCTGCATCTATATAGTTCCTTACCTAGAAGGACTTAATCTCATTTCCCAGGTTTTGGAGAAACCCGAAAGAACAGGGACAGAAAACCTGATTAAAGACAACATAAAATTAAATAAAAAATAAACTAGATATCACCCACTTTCCTCACCAATGACAGTTACCATCTTTACAATATACTGCAATTTCTTTACCATCAGGGAGAAATTGCCTAAATAACAAATAATCATGCATTTAAGCAGAAAAATGCACTCTTTATACCGATTCGGACTATAGCAGAAAATACCACATTTTGTTAAGAGTCATTTTGACTTCAGCGTTGGAAGTGCAAGTGGCAAAAAATACATTTACAGTAAGAAATGCATTCCAAGAACCAATTCAGTCTACTTCAATGACAAATAACGCCACTACATCAATCAAATCAGACTACTCATTCCCAGGAACTGTTATAACCAGTTCAGTCACTGCATTCTCATGAAGATCATACTAACTTGTCTATTTAAGCAACATAATGAAAAAACAGGCTAATGCATTGAAGATTCAGGCCTTTGTCCACCTAGAGTGAGCAATACTGTGTATGTGTCTATATTACATACAGTACACTTTTCCTTGCCAGACTGCACTTTAATAAGTACATCTGTAAGAAGTCATCAGCCATGTCACTGGTAGATTAATGATATTCAGACATAGAAATTAAATGTACAACTTCCTGAGCCCTCCTGTTATAGAAAGAAAAAAAAAAATCATGAAAACCAGAATACTGTCAAACTACATAGCTACTTCTCAAAGTTTCATTTTTCACAATGGATCCGCTATTTCAAATGTTCACAATGGATCCGCTATTTCAAATGCTTCTCTCACACTTCAAGGAATGCAAGGAATTTACCAGTCATTTGTTGGGGAGATGACAAGCATGTTTTTAATGAAGTGAATTCAGTGCTGGCAAGCACTGCTGTTTAAGTATGGCTTAAAAGCTTACACAGTTTCACTTTTCAAAAAGGGTTAAAAGTTTCAATATGGTCTAAAAGTGTATACACAATGATTGAATTTATAACTTATGTTTTAAAAAAGAACAGCCACCTAATACACCACTTTGTATAGGTCTCCCTGACCTGAATATAACTGATAAGGCCACAGTATATACAAAGGGAAAGTTAGGGGAACCCCAACATCATTTGTCACAGTTTTCAACAGAGTCAGACTACACTAACAATGAATGATAATTCTTTGTGAAAGAATTGTTTCACCATCACAGTTGTATGAAATTTTCATACTAAAGACCAGAATAACCTCCATATCCCAGAAATCATATAGAAAAACACAAAAGGTACAGCACCAAGACCATGTTTCCCCGAGTTGGCACATGATGATTTTGAAAGACAGAAAAACAGGATTGTTAATGCTTGCAAATGGGCATCCTTTAGCAGTTGATATACGGACGTGCATGTATTTCTTAGTAAACTAAAATAACCTTCTCAGTATACTTTGGTGTCGCAGACTGTACTCAAATTTCATGCAGGTAAGAGTGCATGTTCAGGCCAGGGTTTTAACAATGAATTTGTGGATTGTTGTAAAACTACAGTAACTAAAACAATATAAAAATAAATTTGTCCGAACCTGCTATATAATAAAAAAAACAACAACAATGAACACACTTAAACGAACACATTCAATGAGAATATTTAAACTGCTTCCTTTTGCTATGACAAATAAATGTTTAATTAGTGCCAAAACTAAAATGAAAAAGGAAAATGCAACAAATACATTTGTAAACAATGAATAACTTTAAAGGGCTTGCTCTTTTCTTTAATAAAACAAACAAGACTGCAACAGCACAAAAGAGAAAAAAAAGAATTAAATGCAGATTGCCAGTAGTTGAACAATAATACATTAATTGTTTTTTCAGTTATTTTAATAATTTAATTTTATGTCCCTAAATAGATCTAATATTTCACTATTATTTTTAGATTATAAATGAATCTCTGCAACTAAAGTAACTTACTCTTTTCTTCAAGGATTACTTATTTTCCCTGATTAAATTATTATTTTTTAATTAATTTCACACCAGTCAGTAAGTGTCTTAGTTATTGTGAATGACAAGCCACAATGAATGCAGCAATACTTCTTTTTTTGGTTGCGTTGACAGTCTGGCACTGACACAATTGCAACATTAACATAAAATGGAGAATACAAATAGCTGCCCTGTGCATTTGACATCATGCCACAACTGCACCTTTACTCTGCTGTATTGTAGCTTATTATAACTTGCAGTGCAAAACAAGCAACCGTTTCATTTAATTTTTGACAACAGGCAAAGCATTATCCTTTACTGTTTTATTCTTCCAAGCAAGTCCATCCCATAGTAATTCTCACGATCAACTGGCAATAAATCTAAACTGACCCAATTTTCACCCAAAAAGAATCAATTTGTGAACAGTAAGTTTGTCAAACTCAAAAAAATGATTTTTCTTTTCAGAATTTATTTTTCAAAGCTTTACAGTAATTGAGTTGAAGTGTTCCTTTATGCAAAGTATTACGGTACCTAAGGAATTGCACATGATATTTTGCTGCCAGAATTTCCTATAAATAGAAAGCAGACAGTCAAACTTTAGGAAAGAGTGAAGACAGGAACATTGGCTTTTACAATGAAGAAAGTGGAGTAATAAACTAATAAAAGGAAATCTGAGGAGTCACCCTGTGCATGCAAGAGAATAGCAGACGTATGTTGTCAAGCAGAACTCTTAGTGGAAGGAAATAGAGAAAAGATGAGCTCCTTTAATGAGTTCAGGCCTTTTCACTTTGTCCCTTAATTAAAATCCACACTCCTTGTCTTAGTGTGAATAGTGAGCATGCTTGTGTTTAGTAGAGCAGCTAAAATTTTTAGTTAGAAAAAATAAAGAATTTGCCCTCACTGTTTAGTAAACAATAGACATGTTAGCTTAACAATAGACATGTTAGCTTAACAGTGAAATGTGTTAATTTTACACGTGGTTGTTATGCATATTAGACATGTATTTTCCTTGATAAAAAAATTTCCACCCACAACTCTAATAAAGTCTTCATAACAAGCATTTTATTTACTTTTATGACATGTGTTTTATGGATAAATATTTTGCATACATATTTTATAGATTTAAAAATGCATGTTTTAACAATATTTTAGTTATTTTAGTATTTTTTATGGTCACTGCCTATAGAATTTCATAATATCAGTAAAAAAAGAGTAAGTAACACTAATATACAGCATAAAGCTTCTACCCAGCTGGTTATGCAGGAGTTTAGTGTAAAAATAAATATAAATTTTAAAGTGTGAAGAAAACAATGAAAATCAGAATCAATATCAGTAGCTGCAAATTCTATTAAATTAAATTGGTGGACGGTATTGGCCCTTAATAACTTGATCAGAGCATTTCTATTATGCCAATTTCTAACCGCTCAAGTCTATTCAGTTTGTGTCTTTCTCTGGAATAGAGGTTTTAAATCATGCTCATGGTTTTCTCACAGAAAGCAGCTTTCTGATGACTAGTTGAGATTCTACTCTGATCTCATACTATTACTAACTGTGACACAAATTGTTAAAAATGTAACCACATCAAAATCCCATGTTTTCCTTTGAAAGTAATTGCTAATGATTTAATAAAATGGCCAAATAGCAGATGAATATTATTAGGAATCTTAAATGGCCATACATCACAAATTCATTGCATAATCTGGAGGAAACAAATACATTCTGTATGTCTTATCTCAGAAAAGACAATTAACTCCAGTATAAAAAGGTGAATATGAAACCAGAGCAGATATGCCAGAAAATCTTACCCTGCAATATCTCAGGTAAAGGCTTTGACTGATTACAAATGAATTACTGTCTCTGCTTGGGAACAAAAAGCCATAAAAACTGTTTCAAATAAAATGTGCGGATGTTAATATTAAAAGTACACAAATCATAATGGGTATTACTGTTGATATAGACAAAGACTACAACCAGATTATCTGTTTTGGAGAACAATCTACCTGATATATGCCTTAAAATTGATTGTAAGGGAGATAACACCCTCTATGCCAAAGTAGGAACGGATTATCAAAATCTGTACAGGTTAAGATGGAACGCTTTTAACTAGACACCTTCTGTCATGTTAGTAAAAGGAAACTACTTTTTACCCACAACAAGTATGATTAGGTTGAAGTAAAACTGATGGCATACAACATTCATTATGTAGAAATGCTAGGTTTACCCACATTTTCAGGAAAAATTTGATACTACAGTAGCAAATGTCTTGGGAAACCTGTTACTCAGTAATGGCTATTCTATTTTTCAGTTAATTGTTTTCTTTAAATTTGAGGTGCACCTTTATAACTAAAGTTCATGTGCACAAATGAAATTAATAAAAAGACAGCAGTAGCAGGGCAAATGCTGAACAAGACAACTGCGGCTCACACAAGCAAACATGATGTTGGTGACAGACCTTTCATATCTCTTGTGGGATACAGGCCGGACACAGACAGTTAGACATTGTTGATTGCACCACAACACGTTTATTTACACTATTTACAAGTCTGTGACACACACAACCCAGTGCCGCAGCACCAATCACCCCCAAGTCCAGGCCTGACACAATGCCTCGCTTCTCTCTTCCGGTCCGCCTCCACTCCTCTCCTTCAAGCTCTGTTCTCTTCCACCCGGCTCCAGCCATCGAAAAAAGGAGGCGGCCCCTTTTATCCACACCCGGATGTGCTCCAGGTGCCTCCTGATTAGCTTCCGCCGTCACTCCACAGTGTGGCGGAAGTACCAGCTGCACACCCGGAAGCACTCTGTGTGTCCCTGGTCTTCTTCCTCCCAGCACTTCCGGGTATGGCAGAAGTGCTGAGGGCCAGGGCATTGGAGCGCCCATGGTGGTGACCACAGGCCCCTATAGGGTTGAGCTACTATGCTCTGTTCCTGTGGTCCCCAAAGCCACCAGGGTGGTAACGACCTCGTGGTCTGGAGGAGGCGCAAGCCCTATTCCAGTCCTCCTGGGCATCCAAGCTGGGTAGCACTACTTGCCACACTCTATTATATGAAAAAATCTTGAGACGAGACTTGTTCAGACAGACAAGACATGACTTTCTCAGACAGACACTTTCACGTCCCACGAGACAAGACTTTGTGCCAAGAGATTTAACCATGCCCAGGGCAGGAAAATCACAAACAGTAGATGACATCATAAGGAATTCAAAAACATTGGCGCAATACACATGCTGAGCAGGTTAGAGATAACGGAAGTAGGAAAATGCGAAAATCTCAAAAAAAATGATAGTAAAGATCGCATTAGCACAAACAAACAGAAATTATTACTCTGTGAAATAGCGGAACAGCGAAAACATATGAATATATTGTTCAGATTTAAACTTTAAGTCGGAGACTTGTAGATCGTCTAATTTGTGTTGCCAGGAGGTGACAGCTCCATCTCTCAAATAAAAAAATAGACTTGCTCTACCTCTGAGACCGTACAGTAATTTTAATATTATATAGCAGCTTCCCTCTCTGCCTATCATATAGTGCCTTTCCTTCCTTCCTTCCTATATCTATATATATCTATATATATATCTCTATATATATATATATATATCTCTATATATATATATATATATATATATATATATATCTATATATATATATATATCTATATATATATATATATATATATATATATATATATATATATATATATATATATATATATATATATATATATATATATATATATATATATATATATATATATATATATATATATATATATACATATACACACACACACACTAGCAATACCCGCTTTGCAGCGGAGAAGTAGTGTGTTAAAGAAGTAATGAAAAAGAAAAGGAAACATTTTGAAAATAACGTAACATGATTGTCAATGTAAATGTTTTGTCACTGTTGTGAGTGATGTGTATATATATATATATAATACATATATATACACATACATACATATACACATATATATATATACATACATATATATACACATATATATATATATATATATATATATATATATATATATATATATATATATATATATATATATATATATATATATATATATATATATATATATATATATATATATATATATATATATATATATATATATATATATATATATATAATATATATATATATATATATATATATATATATATATAATATATATATATACACATACATATATATATATATATATATATATATATATATATATATATATATATATATAAATATATATATATATATAAATATATATATATAAATAAATATATATAAATATAAATATATATAAATATATATATATTATATATATATATATATATATATATATATAAACTGCTCAAAAAAATTAAAGGAACACTTTGAAAACACATCAGATCTCAATGGGAAAAAGAAATCATACTGGATATCTATACTGATATAGACTGGGTAATGTGTTAGGAACGAAAGGATGCCACATCGTTTGATGAAAATGAAATATATAAACTGTATATTTAAACTGCGGGAAAATGTACCAATAACTATCTGTTAAGGATTTTTAACACTTTGTACTTTGTATACCACGTTGTCAGTTCAGCAGTCCGGTTGTAATATGACCAAACTGTGCACTGAGATTACTTTTGAGAATACAACGTATAGTTTTGTCTAGGAGGAAAGCAATGTTGCCTCAAATCAATGGCAACCTTTTGTAGGGTGTGTCCCTAAGACTTATTAATTGTCATCGCGAAGCAGAGCCTTACTGGAAATTTGAGGCATTTCAATTGAAATGGGAAATCAGAGGGTATAACGGTGATGCCAGGAATACATTCAGAGTGTGGCGCTCTGCTGTTTTTTTGTGTAGCTGCCTTCACACAGCTTCTCCGCTGCTTTATAAATGAACGCCATATAAGGCCATCGTTTCTCCTTGCTTCGCGGTTCTGTACTGTTTTATTGTTCGTTTATTAGGATTCTTATACAGTAGTTATTGTGTAGCTATTCGAGACTTACTTTACTGTTCAGGTACCCATTCCCTTTATTTAATCCGCGGCTTGTACGTTATTTTTTGTTCGTTTATTACGATTATAGATATTTATTGATTCCCTTCTTTAGCTGACTGACTGCTCATATAAGACGCTCCGCTGGGTTTTTGTGAAACAGCCTTTACACAGCATCTCCGCTATTTTATAAACAAACGACATATTAAGCCATCACCTTGTCAATTGTGTAATGCATTTTTTGAACAGGTTTGATGCATGGAAGTGATCACTTGTACTGCGTTCAGTCAGTTCACGTGAGCTGCTCTCTTGTGTGATGTTGCAATGTCCACGGCTTTATTTAATGTTAGCTAAGACCCGGCACTTAAAAGTTTCTCGCTACAGCAATTTTAACTACATTACAAAGTGATCCAAAGTCTCGTTTATACCTTGTGTCTTCTTATTAAACTTGTATCTCGCGAATAAAGTATTCGGTGTTTTTCTTCAGCGCTCTTTGGGAACTCTTCCTTCTTTTCTACGTACTGCAGTCACAGTCAGTTCACATGATTACATGGGAGGCGTGATGTCGTCACACGCAGCTCTGCCCACCACAACCATCGAGCTAATGTCCATTACAGTTATGACCATTACGCGTAGAATTTCGAAATGAAACCTGCCCAACTTTTGTAAGTAAGCTGTAAGGAATGAGCCTGCCAAATTTCAGCCTTCTACCTACACGGGAAGTTGGAGAATTAGTGATGAGTGAGTGAGTGAGTGAGTGAGTGCTTTGCCTTTAATTAGTATAGATAATATTTAAATGCAGGGACATCGTACTGTTGGACGTTAAGTCTATTACTTGCCCAGAGACTTTGGACACGCCATTGCTGTTATTGTTTAACATCCCTCCTTGCACAGACAAGGAGATAGCGTGTGACATCATCCATTCCATTGTTGCTAAACTACAAACACAGCACCCCAAGGCGCTTGTGCTAATCTCTGGAGATTTTAACCATGTGACGTTGGACAAAACATTACCTACCTTCTCCCAGTATGTGGATTGCAACACCCAGGGAAATAGGATTATTGACCTACTGTATGCAAACATTAAGGACGCATACAGCTCCACGCCGCTGCCTGATCTTGGGAAAGCATATCATAACCTGGTTCTGCTTCAGCCTCACTAGAAACCAAGAGTGAGGAAGCTATCTACAACCACACGCTCATTCAGGAAGTGGTCCACTGAGGCAGAGCAGGCTCTGAGAGACTGCTTTGGAATTATGGACAGGGATATCCTGCAGGGGTCACATAGTGAGAACATTGAGGAGGTTGTTGACTGCACTACTGAGGACATCAACTTCTGTATGGACATTGTAGTTCCAGTAAGAACAGTACGCTGCTATTCTAACAACAAGCCATGGATTACAAGTGACATCAAGGGCCTTTTGAAAAAGGGCTTTTAAATGCGGTGATCAGCATGAGCTCAAGAGCACGCACAAGGAACTCCGAGTCCAGCTCAGGGTGGCGAAGGGGCAGTACAGGAGAAAACTGGAGCAAAAGTTGCATAATAACTGCATGAAGGAAGTGTAGGATGGGATGAAGATCATCACTGGCTGCAGCTCGAAATAGGGTGCCTCCATCGAGAGAGACAGGGAGAAAGCAAACCTGATAAACAACTTTTTTAGCAGGTTTGACCACCCTAATCCACTCTCACCTCAGAGTACTGCATCCTCCATCCATCCTTCTGCTGATACCAGCATAGGAGAGTGTTTCCCGCCCCACCCACAATTACAGCAGCCCAGGTAAGCAGAGAGCTCAGGAGACTTCGTGGCAGCAAAGCATTAGGTCCAGATGGAGTATCGCCAATATTGTTGAAGGCCTGTGCGTTGGAGCTGGGGACTCCTCTACAGCGTATCTTCAGCATGAGCCTGGAACAGGGGAGATTCCCAAGGCTTTGGAAAACATCTTGCATAACTCTAGACCCAAAGGTATCACGTCCTGGTGAGCTGAATGACTTCAGGCCAGTCGCCTTGACGTCACATGTGATGAAGACCATCGAGCGGCTGCTGCTTCACCACCTGAGGCTACAGGTCCGCCACGCCCTCAACCCGCTGCAGTTCGCATACCAGGAGAAGGTGGGAGCGGAGGATGCCATCATCTACATGCTACACCGATCCCTCTTCCACTTGAACAGAGGCAGTGGTGCAGTAAGAATTGTGTTTCTGGACTTCTCTAGCGCCTTCAACACCATCCAACCTCTGCTCCTTAGGGACAAGCTGACAGAGATGGGAGTAGATTCATACCTGATGGCATGGATCGTAAACTATCTTACAGTCAGACCTCAGTATGTGCATCTCGGGAACTGCAGGTCTGACATTGTGGTCAGCAGCACAGGAGCGCCGTAGGGAATGTGTTTTCTCCAGTCCTGTTCAGCCAATATACATCGGACTTCCAATACAACTTGGAGTCCTGCCAAGTGCAAAGGTTCACTGATGACACTGCGATCGTGGGCTGTATGAAGAGTGGGCGGAGGAGGATTATAGGAACCTAATCAAGGACTTTGTTAAATGGTGTGACTCAAACCACCTACAACTGAACACCAGCAAAACCAAGGAGCTGGTGGTGGATTTTAGGAGGCCCAGGCCCCTCGTGGACCCTGTGATCATCAGAGTTGACTGTGTCCAGAGGGTGCAGACCTATAAATACCTGGGAGTGCAGCTGGATGATAAATTGGACTGGACTGCCAATACTCTCAATACAAGAGAGGAAAGACCCGACTATACTTCCTTAGAAGGCTGGCATCTTTCAACATCTGCAATAAGATGCTGCAGACGTTCTATCAGACGGTTGTGGAAAGCACCTTCTTCTATGCGGTGGTGTGCTGGTGAGGCAGCATAAAGAAGAGGAAAGCCTCACACCTGGACAAACTGGTGAGGAAGGCAGGCTCTATTGTAGACACGGAGCTGGACAGTTTGACATTTGTGGCAGAGAGACGGGCACTGAGCAGGCTCCTGTCAATCATGGAGAATCCACTGCATCCACTGAACAGGATCATCTCCAGACAGAAGAGCAGCTTCAGCGACAGACTGCTGTCACTGTCCTGCTCCACTGACAGACTGAGGGGATCGTTCCACAACCACACTATGTGACTCTTCACTTCCACCCCTGGGGAACGTTAACATTATACAATATTATTGTCTATTACACCTGTCTCGCACTCTCCACCTTGCATTTTTTAATGTGCACTGCATTTTTATTTAGTTAATATTTTTTTATCAGTATGCTGCTGCTGGAGTATGTGAATTTCCACATGGGGGTTAAATAAAGTATCTAAGACAGCAATAAGTATAAAAAAAAAAAAAAGTTCTATTAGACACCAATGAACACAGCACAAAAGCATTAAAGAAATTATAAGCAATTTACTATAGGCAGTCACTTGCTCTTAAATATGTGATGTGCACAACATGGAGGCCAAACTCCACTGAATGGCATGTGCTTGCTTGTTTTACATATCCTAACTACAGTGGGCTCTGCAAAAAGTATGTCTTAGCCTTAAGGAAAATGATGTGCCAAAGTGCTTTTCATTTACTTAAACACCACTGAGCACAGATGCGGAAATGCAGATGGGCAAAAGGCTATAAGGTTTTGAAAACAGTTTGAATCTGAATGAATTTTATTTAAACTTTTTTAATGTATACTTTTAGGTCTGAGAAAATGTGAATATTTTCACAAATTTAGAAAGATTTTAGGATCACCTCTAAAATTACAATTTTGGCTTATCTGTTCAGAAGCAACAGCAGCAGATAAATTTTATCACAGTACAAAATCAATATTGCTTCAATTTTTAAAATACTCAGAGCTGCATCGTAAAATGCAATAACAGACTAAAGTTATTTCACATTTTGTTTACAAAAATATTTAATGGTTTATTGTTTCAAAAACTTTTGCTCATCCTGGCTAAGTAACTTGCTTGATCCGTTTGTGGACTTTACAGATTCTGATTTACATGGGCCTCTGTACATATGAGAAACTCATGATGAAGAAAAATCACAACACATGGCCTAAAATGTTCACAGACTCAGTGGGCATAAGACTACAAACTGAATATTGTGCAAAGACCTTTGTTTCCAACTGTTACATGAACATTTTACAGAGAGATCAAAAGGAAAAAACATCACCATTAAATACAAAGTAAATATTGTAGATGTCAGGAGGCCATGATGGATGGAATGGGCAAACAGTCTTACCAGGAGCAGTTCATACCCTCACACAACAGATGGCAGTGTGCCTCAAGGATGAACCAGATTAAGACACCCACAGGGGGGCATGGGAGTTGGATTCTGGAAATGCAGTCCTGTCAGAAGGTGCTGCCGGGGCAGGACTGCCCTAGTTTCTGCACAACCTGGAAATGTTCTGGAAGACCAGGGGCCTCACGTATAACACCGTGCATTGAACTCGCACAATAACATGGCATAAGCACAAAAGCGGGAATGTGCATACGGACAGAAAAATCCAGATGCAGGAATCTGTGCATAGGCAAACTTCCACGTTCTACCGCTACATAATTCCCGATCAGTGTGAAAAGTAATGCACGTGCACGCGCCTGTTGTCCCGCCCCAATTCCTCCCAGAATTATGCCTCTTTGAATATGTAAATCAATATAAAATAGCCCTTACGCTCAGCGCTCTATGAAAAGACAATGGCAAAACCACAAGGAAAAATAGAACAATTTCAGCGAATACCAAGTGGAGGCAAGGAATTGTTACTATTTGTTGGTTTAAACAGTGGTATAAACAAGAAAAGGAAGCAGATCGAGTGACATAGCATGTCGGAGAAACTCGAAAGCTCAAGTTCACAAAATCGCACAGTGCCCGAAATAAAAAAGAAATCACATATCAAAGTCGCCGTGAAAAGGCGAGTCGTAGCCCACCGTCTGAGTGTCATATGAAAGCTTATTAGGGTACAGAGAAAAAAAAAAAAGGTACACAGTGGGGGGAAAAAGCACGAAATGTCAACTTTAATCTCGAAAATTCCACTTTAATCATGAAGTTTATTTTATCATTAAAGTAGATCATCATAACCTCTTAAAATTGTTTAATTTACTAGTTTGTCAAATTCCATCATAACTAAAGTGGCACTTTAAATGCTTTGTTTTGCATTTGATCTTCTATGTGCTCTGTGTGTGTGAATCACTATGTGCTTCTTAAACTGGCTTTCTCTTCCTCCGACAGGACACAGAATCCATTACAATCATGATATCACAGCTCTCTGAATAACTAAAATACTGAGAGGTATACGTGATATCATTTTCATGATGATAGGAGTTAAAGCATGTTATTAAACATGGGAACACAGTGGCGCAGTGATTGTGCGCGACCTTTGATGAAATAATTTATTGCAGCAGTACTGTCTTTATCAAACGTACTAACCTCCAATTCCTGTCCTTCCTTTTCTTTCTCCCAATACCCAATCGCCACACAATCAGCTGTGTAATAGACTTTAAGCCATCTGTGAGCTTATAACGCTGATTCTTCAAAACGTTTAAGGAACATTGAAATATCTTCGTAGTACATGTTTAATTATTCTATCCTTCCCTTCACGCCAGTCCCAGTAAAACATACAGTGCGAGGAAGGAACAATCCATGAACGGAGCGCCAGAATCTTGCTTGCGTAGCGACACCATGTCCTTTAATTATTAACAACTAGCAAAATACCCGCGCTTCGCAGCGGAGAAGTACTGTGTTAAGAAGTAATGAAAAAGAAAAGGAAACATCTTGAAAATAACGTAACATGATCATCAATGTAATTGTTTTGTCACTGTTATGAGTGTTGCTGTCATATATACTGTATAACTTATATATATATATATATATATATATATATATATATATATATATATATACATATATATATATATATACATATAGTTATATATAGTTATATGTAGTTATAATACATACAGTATATATATATATCTAATATCTATCTATCTCTCTCTCTCTCTCTCTACACACACACTGTACATACATACACACACACACACACACACACACACATATATCTATCTATCTATATATACACACACACACATTATATCTATATCTATATAGCAAAATACCCACGCTTCTCGGCCCTCCGGTTGTAGTATGACCAAGCTGTGCGCTGAGCTTACTCTTGAGCATGCAACGTACAGTTGGCCATGTGAACAGTAATCTTGTTTCAAATCTCACAGTTTGGATTGCTGCTGTCATAATCAGATAGAGTTTAATGGTTTGTTTCAATTACGACAGTATTTGCAGGACTTGTGTTGAAGTAACATTCGGCATCTGTCAAGCATTCTAAGTATACAACCAATTTCATTGATAACTTCACATCCAGTTTTTGAGAGTTTAAACATTTATAAACATTAAAGTGTCCACTACTAAAATCGTCACCTGTGAATCTAAGATGTTTAAGAGGCATTGGCGGTTGTCCAAAGGTGTAAAATATTTGGCCATTTCGGTACACTTGAAAGAGACAACCGAACAATTTAGCGGCAGCCATCAACTCACATGCAGATGCATAGGTGAAGGGCTTAAGCATTTCACTCTTCTAGTGCTCCTGTGTAGTATAATTATCTCCTGTACCGTCATCAGTCCACACCTTGAACCTGTCCCAGTTATTCAATACATAAGACACAATATTCCTCCGGATTTCAAGAGTGAGCCCGATATGGCCGTGCAATCCTCACACGGTGACTGAGCTGCAGGCTATGGACGTATAAATGTACGTAAGTAGGATTCAGTTAGTGTTGGGAACCCACGTACCAAATTTCTTGAAGATGGGCCCATAAGTAATAAAGACTGTTGAAAAGTTCAATATGGCGGCAGACAGTGGCATCATACCACCGAAATAAGTACCAAATTTCAGCCTTCTACCTACATGTGAATATGGAGAATTAGTGACATTTGGAAATTTCAATATGGTGGCTGATAGTGGTGTCATGCCACCGAAATAAGTACGTATATCGGTTTTGGTTAGCGCAGGGACGCCACCTACCAAATTTCGTGAAGATGGGGCCATAAATAAGAAAGTTCAACATGGTGGACGTTGTCGACCGTTATGACCGTTACGTGTAGAATTTCGAAATGAACCTGCTTAACTTTTGTAAGTACGCTGTAAGGAATAAGCCTGCCAAATTTCAGTCTTCTACCTACACGGGAAGTTGGAGAATTAGTTATGAGTCAGTGAGTGAGTCAGTCAGTCAGTCAGTGAGGGCTTTGCCTTTTACTAGTATAGATATAGATTATTTAAATGAAGTTAAAAGTTTTATCTGTATAATACAATAAACATATTTTGCTGTATTCATCTTAAAAATGATATTGTCATCATATGTAAAAACGCACTTTATAATGTTGCTCAGGTTGTGCAATATTATAACTGTATCACAAGTTTATAGTGAGGTAATTGTACTTATAAGTACAAGCAGTTCTACAAGGAGCAGTTGATGGACTGATAGAGTGCGTTTAGAGCTCTTGGGATGAAACGGTTTCTGAACTGTGAAGTCTGTACAGGAAAGGTTTTGAAGCGTTTGCCGTGTGAGAAGCAATTAAAATAGGAAGCATGGCTGAGGCAGCCTGTGCTTGATGCTGTATACCGATAATTCTCTTTCCGATCAGCTGCTCCAAGTGGTGCAGCGAGAGAAATATGGAAAAAGATGATCAGCTGTGGCAACCCCTAACGGGAGCAGCTGAAAGAAGAAGAAGAAGAAGATGGTGCAGTGAGAGTAACAACGGTAAAGCAGCTATGGTATTTAGAATAGTTTGACCATTCTGTGGACCATTATATTGTTACAGGTTAATTACAATCAGATGCATTAAACTAATAAACAACATGCGGTTAATTTCAGTGTATTTATAAAGCCACATCAGGGATGTGGATCTGAAAAAGAAAGATAAACCACACAGGAACAGTAGCATTGCTTTGACGCTGGGTGCCGCCAGTCTGCAAAACCGAACGGAGAACTTACATATGACAGGGTATGAGCTACCGTGGAAATGTGTGTGGCTTTATGCCAAGTTTAGGTTTTATACATCATGATTTGAACGTGGAAACGTTCGTACGCAATATTTCCGTGTGTACGCACCGTTTATACATGAGGCCCCTGGACAGGAAACTAGAAGCAGTTCCTGTTTCTAGTTTAAAAAAAGCCCACTGCCTTACTTTGAGTCAGTAGTAGGGAGGCAGCAGGCAGGCCTTGTTCACACGGCGTTAAAATCGGCGCTTTTTGCTCAGAAGGCCCGTGAGCGGGATCAAGCGCCGAGTGTTTTCTACATGTAGGAGTCAATGAGAGTGTTCACACGGGCTTTGGTGACGGCGCTTGTCCGCTGCGCTTATACGGCATCAAAAACGTTGCATGCAGCTTTTTCTTGGCGTTCAAAGCCCAACGAACGCAAGGAAACCGCTTCTAGTTCGTTTTCTGCCCGTTTATTTTACGCTCGGGGCATTTCAGTGCATAACACCGGTGTAAGCGCACACTCGACTACTGTTTCCTTACCTCAAAGTGACAAGTAGTCTCTTCGCTAACACCAAGTCGCATATTGGTTGATCGGCGTGCAATGTGGCATTGCACCAGCTGCAGCAGACAATCAAAAGTGGAAACCGACAGTAATTAAAAAACTTGTGCGGAAATTTTCGCATTTCTTCATAAAGCACAAAAAAACTTCCTTTAACCCGACGTTGTGCAGTCAGAGGATGAACCCAGTAGCGGCAGCGATTTTTCTCTCCCTATGTTGCCGTATTACGAGTATTTTTAAAACAAGAAGATTAATATCTAACATAGCAAAATGGTCCATATTGAAAGGAGGCACCTCAAATAAAACGACAAGGGCTTTCATATCCAGTTCCTGACACTGCCTCCACAGGTTAACACACAAACTACAATTTGGGCTGCAGGCTGGCGTTAGACAGAGACAAAGGAACGCCGGTGTAGAAGTCAATCGATCGCCACCACAAAATGCAACATAAACGTCTAGGACGTTCAGAGCAAGTTCGTTTATCCAAAAACTTAACGCCTGTGTGAACAAGGCCTAATGCTTGGAGGAGGAAGAAGGAATTGTGAATAGTTTGTTTTGCTACAGATTTTATGATGATTTTTTTTTTTGTTGAATAAAAATCATTTATTTGAACCTGGGACTGTGCTGGGTATTGCTGTGTCTGTGGTTAGGAGCTATGTGGCACCACTTTGTGGTTACAATGTAAAGTTTGCTGCCCATAAATTTCTCACAAACACATTACACATGTGAAAAAAAATTTATTTGTGGTTATACATTCTGTTTTAGTACTTATTGGGGAACCAAAGAGTTTGCAGGTTTTTGCTCCAACCAGATTCCAATCAGGGATAATAATTTATCTAATAAATTTTTTTTACTTCTTATTCTGCATTCAGAAAAGCAAAGTAGTATGTTTTTTATATTTATAAGACATTTAGAAATATGTCAATTTTTTTGACAGGTTGAAATCTAAGTAATCCACACAGACTCAGTGAAAATGCTTGCAGTGCAGTGTGTCCATCCAGATGCTACGTCTCTGTGACATAACTATTTGGCACAGGATTTATAAAAGCTAGGACCATCTATTTTGTAAAAGCTGGCACCATCTGATGGACAGCAGAGACACAGCAACCAGACGGACCCACAAACAGACACAGACACTTGTCCTTTTATTAAGGTTGACATATACTGTACTATACAAGAAACCTTTTGCAAAATGACTTTTGGACATTTACTTCAAAGAAATCCATGACAATGGGACAATTGCACAGTTGGAAAATGATTGTACACTTAACGAAAACCAATTTCATCATTAGAAACCTACTGTTGTAGTTAACAGAAGATGTTACTTAATTAGACTTTCTCTGCTTGACACTTATTCTAAATACCAAAATGTGTTTTTTCTGGGGAAAAAATCCTTTGATTCCTTATTTTAATTTTTTCCTATAAATTTTACATAAACTAATTAGTGAATAAATAAAGGTGCTAATGGTACTTAGCTAGTTAAATAAATTTCCAAATAGATGAGTGAAATATTGCTTCCCCCACTTCGTGAAGCCAATCCCTTTTGGATTGAATTTTGGAGGGTCTATAGCAGTGGTGGCGAAACTATGGCACGCGTGCCAAAGGGGGCACTCAGAGCCCTCTCAGTGGGAACACGCGCCGTCGCCCGAGCACAGAGTTCGTTACTATAAAGCCAGAGGAATGCGGGCCGGGCTGCTCCCCTCACCGCTCCCCCTCTTCACGCGCGCCGGAGGACGTTTCTCACATCACCCTGCCCCTCTGCCCAGCAGCCCAATGGGAGTGCTTCCTCCCTCTCCTGTCTAGGGTAAGGCGGGCGGCACACATGCTGCTTGAGGGTGCGGCACGGACTGCAGCCTTTTGAGTCTGTGATTCCCGTGGTGGGGTTGGAGGGAATGTGGTATAGCGGGTCCACAGCTCAAAATTGAAAAGGCCAGTTTTAACAGATAATTGCCGCACTCGCGGCTTAAAGGGGGTTATGGTAGAGTGGCCGGAGCGGTTTCCGGGAGCTTTGTGATGCGGGCAGTCCTCGCTTAAGCGGACAGGTGAGGAGTCGTCCGCGATCTGTAATTATTGCCGGAGTTGCTAATCGCCACACCTGATCCACGACCCCGTAATATATAATGGAAGCTTTGGGGGCGGAGCTTAATTGGGAAGACCTGCGTGAAACACTTGAGAGGATCGAAGGGATGACAAAGGACAGCACAGTTAGTTATGAAAATGAAATCCTTAAAGTGTGGAATTCTCTGCCAAATAATCTTAAGTCAATGAAGGCACTTGAGATTGCTTTCCTTACTTTGTTTGGAACATCTTATGCTTGTGCGCAGCTGTTTTCAGCTTTGAATTAAATCAAATCTGACACCAGAAACAGACTAACAGATGACCTGAGTGCTGCATGTGTTTCTCTCAAGCTTACAAAGTATGAGCCAAGGTTAGACAAATTATCAGCATGCATACAACAGCAAAAAGCACATTAATTGTTCAAAAGCATACCGAATGCAAACTTTTACCTTTCAACAAAAAGTTGTTTGTATCATTGAAAGCTCTGTTATTATGTTTTTCTTTTAAGACAAAAGATGTTAATGTATGAGTTGCTTTTCTAAACTAAAAGCTCAGTAGATAGACAGACAGAGCATTAGTATTGGCAGTTCAGTCCAATTTTTCATCCAGCTGCACTCCCAGGTATTTATAGGTCTGCACCCTCTGCACACACTCACCTCTGATGATCACGGGGTCCATGAGGGGCCTGGGCCTCCTAAAATCCACCACCAGCTCCTTGGTTATGCTGGTGTTCAGTTTTAGGTGGTATTCAGGTTAAATTGCCATGTTGGCACTTTGCAATAAATAAGTGGGTTTTGGATTGCAGTTTGGGCACTTGGTTTCTAAATGGTTCGCCATCACTGGTCTATAGCCATCAATGGACTGAGTTCAGTAGGTCGGTTCTAGGACTTTCTCAATACATTTCAGGGTTGTGGGAGCCAGAGGCTATCCCACCGGGAGTGGGGAAAAAGGCTAAACACAGGCCTGGGCAGAACTATACTCAGACATATGGAACACTCACACAAACTATAGTCATACACAGTGACAATTTACATAATCCAATTAACATAACGTAAATAAATTAGAACCCTTATGTAATACCCTCTGTGCTTGGACATGTCTGGTTGTAGTAATTTTCATGTAATCGGACTTGTAAAGTTGTTCAGTTATGACAAAATTTAGGGAACAACAGAAGTGAAAAGCAAACTTTATTACAGTCACTAGCCATTATGGACTAGATCAGGGGTGGGCAAAGTCATTCCTGGAGGGCCGCAGTGGCTGCAGGTTTTTGTTCCAACCCAGTTGCTTAATCAGAAGCACTTATTGCTCAAGTTACACTTCTCCATTTTAGTTGTCTCGCTCATTAAGATTTTGAACCCTTATTGCCTATTTTAGTCTTAAAAAGCTGTATTCTTGGTTTTTAACTGCTCCTTATTAGCAATAAGATGCAAATGACAAAAGAAACTAGCATTTCTCCATTTAACTTGTTTCCATTTACACCTGTGAGTATTTAATGTGCACTATTTGGTTGAATTAAATACTTAGAAGGAAAGTGAAGAGAAAAAAGTAAAATCGCTGAGAATTACTCCTCAGTTTTAGACTTCAAATAATTTGGACGATATCCTTAGAAAGGAAAAAAAATCTAGGATATGAGAATGACCTGACATGGCAGATTTAAAGCATTAACAAGTCATGAAATTAAATTATTGTCAAGGATTATTTTCTAATTAAGCAACTGGGTTGGAACAAAAACCTGCAGCCACTGCGGCCCTCCAGGACGGACTTTGCCCACCCCTGGACTAGATGGATATCAGGTGAATTTGGCACTCCTATAGTAAATTATAGGTTGACCAGATTTTAAAAGTTCCAAACCAGGACACTTGTGCAGCAGGTATGCCCATGTATAAAGCCCATCCTCATTTGTTTAATGGCTGCTTTATCTCATCATTATCAGAGAGATATCAGGGCAAGTTTTAAAAAGAAAAAAAAAAAAAAAGAAGACAAAACAAGGGTGGAAGAGAAAATGAAAGGCACACTTGCTAAAAGGACACGGTAGTGTAACAAAAATGAAAACTACAACCTTGCACCTGGAGAAAATAAAGAAAGAAGAACATTCAGCTAAAGTCTGTGAAGCCTAGAACATTATACCTTGGGAATTGGAAAACCACCTGAAAGGGGTGCCCTGGTCAAAATATAAGGAGACAGTGGCACTAAGTACACAGATGAGAAATTGTTGCTAAAGCCAAATTAATCTATTTACACTGGTAAACATCATTCCTTGCATCATGATCAAATCACACCTGACCTCTTTAAAAAACAAAAGTACTTTAAAATGTGCTGGTGATAGAGGACACAGACCACATTAGTAGTCAAAACATATTGTGATCACATTTAACACGAGTGGAAATACAACTGAATTTTTTATCCACATGTATCAAGTAGGCTAAAGGAAAAGACAAATGACTTGTGTAAGGAAATGACAACGATCTGGTAAGTAGCAGAAGGGACAGGTAGCCAGCTTTGACTCCTGTACAGTTTTAAAAAGTCAATTCAGAAGCATGCATTAAATCGAGCTAGCACTTCCTTTGTGAGACAGTAACATCTTTTGCATCTTTTTAAAACTTTTTTGTTTTTCCACGGCAGTGTAGCATCTCCACTTTTTCATTTTCTCTTGTTGGGTCATTATAAACAGCCCATTTTCAGTGCAAATATAGGTTTGTGGCTGCAGTGTGTTGTACAGTTCATAAATATGACTACCACTAGAGAGGAATTTGAATGCTAAGCATGAATGTTAATTACAGATAGGATCTATATACAAAACATGTACTAACTGCAGTTTTGAGAAAACTGTCATCACAGACCATATGCATCATTTTCTCAATAATGATAATGCAAGCCACATTAAAAAGGTTGATGGGATGGATCCAGTCTGTGGGCCTAGAGTTTGAAATTCTTATTGTGCTAATTAACATGCATTTTAAAGGAAAAAAGTAGGAATTCCTTGGTGCGAGAAATAAATAATAGTTCTTTAAATTTATATAGAACTTTTCTTACTATTTAAAGTGCTTTACATAGTGAGTGAGGAGCACTGGTGAGCCACTCACTACCTCCAACCCTTCATTTCTGCTCAAATAACAAAATATTTGAAGAACAAACAAAAAAAATTTTACCTAAAAATATTTTTCATTCATTACATAGTACTGGAAAAGGCTGTTTAACAGTTAAAATTTTAACATTCAAAAAAAGGACCTATCGATCATTCTTGGACTTTACCAACTCTAATGATCTTTTTGGAGCCATGATACTCAAAAAAAAAATGCAAAACAACGAAAAATTCATGTGACAAGTTAACTGAGCAAATAACAGTTTCAGCTGTGAGAATGATGGAGATGGTGAATAAGCATCTCCAATGCAGAGCCTAGTCCCATTCCACAAGTTGCAAGGAACTGTACTTGGAATAACTGTAAGGATGATCAGCTGTTAGCTTTAGTGGTATACAAGTTTAACTCAACCTTCATAACCATGAAAAATCTGGTTCATCGTGGTTCTCGAAACAAAAAAAGAATTTTAAAAAACATTCTTTGTATACCTGCATTTTCATTAAGCAAATATTAATAATTCAGGAGCAGCATGTAAAACATTTTTTTTCTGTCACCTAATTCATAACCCATTTCTATTTCAAAAATGTGACCAGATTGTTTAATTTACATATCATGGTTTCCAGGGAGAAATGGGGTGACTTCTAATTTACGCCAAGTCCATTTAGATATGGAGACACAACGAAACAGGAAGTGTGAGTGCGAGATGCACAAGGAGTAGTAAAGGCACACACTAAGTCCCCTATAAAGACAGAAAGAAAGGGGAGTGCCAGTTTTTCACACACAAAAATATAGAAGAATATAGAAGAAAGGCACTAAAGATACATGTAGGACAAAAGATAGAAAATATTTTTAATTATTCTGTTACCTATCTTCAACAGGTACCATGGCTAGTTTATTATAAACTGCCCTGTAAACTTGCCTTGGATAAGCAGGTTAAGAAACTGAAGGACCAATGGGTAGATGGATGCATGTGCACATTCATATTCCACTTACATGCTATGACATGCAGAACAAGATATGAGTAATATGAGGTTTGTAAAGAACAAATTTCCAGATCTATATATATAATTCACTAAGGCAAGACACCCATGGAAAGGAAAGACAACCATGGAAAGCACGCTGGAAGGGGCATGGATTCACTAAGCCGCCGACAAGTGAGACACCTATGGCGCACGCAGGAAGGAGCCACGCCCACCAACTCCAAGACCATTGGATACGACAACTCGCAGGGCCACGCCCACCAACTCAGATGCGACGACACAGAAAAAATGGTGTCATTTATATTCGTCTGTCGTAAAGGCCACATGCAGTGCAGGTCATGCACCACCGAGCTACGTTGACTGTTCATAGAGGCATGTTTCTTGCGGAGGTGATTCGCCATATGCACCATGTGAAACGGTTTGTGAGGGGTATCCCATGGGATCCTTAAAACAATCCTTTACAACTGAGGTTAAAGCACATTGAAGTAAGCAGTCTTTAAAAACCGAGTTTTTGGTTACGACGCACGACCGTTTGCACCATAGCAAACTGTTTTACGCGCTACATACAGCTATTCGCATCCGCGACAAACATGCGTCTTCTTAGAAGCTCCAGCAGGAACACGGAAGACGTTTTCCTGCCCACCAACACTCCTTTTTCACCGGCCAGCGTCTACCCTCGCTCTCTAGGCATCCACACTGCCTGCCCATTTGCCCGGACTCAAAAACTCACCGACCACCCAGTTAGTCGCTTTCGTCTGTGGTAAGAGTCCACATGCACGTCTCAGCCACACGGCATTTGTTATGCCGCGGGTTCACTATTGTGTTGTATTTTGCTCTCAGAGTTCCATCTTTTCATTCACTTACTGTTGTATTCTCACATCAACCCGTTTTAGACATCCGTGTCTTTCCAGAAGTTTTTAGCATTCAATAAATAAATAATTATGCATGAGATTGACCGTGTGTCTACTCAGCGCAGAGAGGCGTGGGTAAGCCGTTGAACCCCATTCGGGCTGCAAGCCATGGAATTCCCACTAAGTGTGACACATACGCTCCCACTCATTACGTCCCTACCCTTTGTACACACCCCCCTCCCACCTCGCTACTACCGTGGTCTGGTGTCTTGGTGGATTATATATAGAAAAGCAGCCAAAACCGAGGGGTGTCCCATGGGATCCTTAAAACATTCCTTTACAACTGAGGTTAAAACACAATGAAGTAAGCAGTCTTTAAAAACCGAGTTTTCGGTTACGACGCACGACCGCATGCACCATAGTAAACTGTTTTACACGTTACATACAGCAATTCGCATCCGTGAAAAACATGCATCTTCTTAGATGCTTCTGCACTTTGTTCACACCCCCCTCCCACCTCGCTACTACCATGGTCGGGTGTCTTGGTGGATTATATATAGAAAGGCAGCCAAAACCGCACAGAGCAATGAAAAGTCTAGAGTTCCATATTTTCATTCACTTTCTGTTGTATCCTCAAACCCTCCCTTTTTAGACAACTGTGTCTTTCCAGAAGTGTTGTTTCTTTGTATCAGTATACTGCTGCTGGATTATGTGAATTTCCCCTTGGGATTAATAAAGTATCTATCTATCTAAGTGTTCAACCATCACTAAATAATTATGCAGCGTTTGTTATGCCGCGGGTTCACTATTGTGTTGTATTTTGCTCTCTCCAGAGTTCCATCTTTTCATTCGCTTACTGAAGGCGCGAGGACGGTCCGCCAGTTTTCAGTCACGGACAATTGTGTGTTGGTTCGTTCCGTGCATTGTTACAATGTTGCATTTCTTGCTGATTTATTACATTACTAATTTTTCAAATGTTAATTTTCTCCCTATGCTTAAAAATCATTAAAAAAAACGGCCTGATTATGCAGCGTATGGTATGCTGCGGGTTGGCTAGTATGTAAAAAATAAATCTTTTGATATGTAATAGTAGTATATTAGCATAGTCTTATTCATAAAAATTCTTATGCAAATTAACAATAAATGTACAAGTTTATGTAATAGGAAGTTCCAATTTGAAATTTTGGAGCCAATGCTTAATTTCTACCTTATGTCAAAAAGTACAAATCTATTGTATGTCCTGACAGCTGCAGAAGCAGGTTAGCACAGTCCACTTCTGTTACAATACTCACAGTGTTTGCAAAGAGTCTCCTAAATACCTGAGGAACCTGACCAACACATGTTTCCTAATAGGACGGCTATTGTGCAGACTTAAACAAGGCCAGACCTTCAAAAAAGCAACAAGTACAAGGAAAGTAGCAGTAATTTTATTCTTGTTAAATGAACCAACCACAAAAACCACCACAAACACACTCAGATTTCTATCGGTAAAGAAGTGAATCCTACATGCGAAAACATGCAAATTATGTGGTTTCTATTGTATGGCGGATTAAAAAAAATATCCAGATTCCTTCACTTTTTCCACATTTGGCATAGTTGCAGCCTTATGCTAAAATCATTTAAATTCATTTATCCCACATCAAGTAACAGTCAATATCTCTAAGACTTCAGAATTTTTTGCAAATTTATTTAAAATAAAATGCTGAAATATCAAATTGAGGCAAGAGTTAAGACCCTTTGCTATGACACATGAAATTTGGCTCAAGTGCCTCCCATTTTATAAATCATCACTAAGATGCTACCACACTTTATTTGGTGTCCACCTGTGGTCAGTTCAGTTTATTAGATAGGATTAGGAAAGACACAAACACCTGTCCACAGAAGGGCCAACAGTTGAGAACAAGCATCTGAACAAAACCAAAGATATGAGGTCAAAGGAATTGTCTGCAGAACTTAGAGAAATAATCGTGTTGAGGTAGGAATACAAAAAAACAAATCCTGCAACACTGAAGGTTTTTAAACATTGACTCTGACCTCAACTTTAAATCTCATATTATTTAGATTACAAGGACTGCAATTTTAGCAAAAGTCAGACCTCTTATGCCTTTACAAGACACTGAAAAATGGGTGCATACTTTTGTTTTTAAGACGAATAGATTACTGTAATGCACTCCTAAACAGGACTACCTAAGAAATACACTGATCAGTTGCAATTAGTGCACAATGCAGCAGCCAGAACCTTAACTAAAAAAAAAAAAAAGTCTCAGCACATTTCACCAGTTTAAGTGTCATTACATTGGTTACCTTTGTCATCTAGAATTGACTTAACACTAATAATGGGGTATAAAGCCTTAAATAATCCTTCCTATATTATATATTTTGGAAAGCGCTCTACACCACCACCATCTGATCAAGGCACCATGCATCCACCTGTGATGATGGAATGAGGGTGGAAGCCCCAGCTGTCAAAGAGACCAACTTCATCAAATCGAATCACAAGAAGCCTGAAAACAAAGAGGAATGAATTAAGAACGTTTAAGTTAGGTAGAATGCCTAGTGGAGGCTGAGTGGTTTTTTGGCATTGGAACCCCTGCAGATTTTTTATTTTTCTCCAGCCAAACTGGAGTTGTTTTTGTTTTTTTTCGGTTCTCTCGGCCATTTGACCATATCACCGGACTCATCCTTACAGACTTATATTGCAAGACTGCATACTGTATAAGGGTGGTACTTTTCTACTCGATATTTATTTGTTTTGAAGATTACTTAGATTCATTTTTTCTACTTAATCTTTAATATTATTGCCTGATCTGATTTGTTTTTCGTTTCTTTTAACTTTCTTATTGATATCTCGTAAAGCACTTTGAGCTACATTGTTTGCATGAAAATGTGCTATATATATTTTGTTAAAGGGAAGATATCTGCAACAACCACACACACACACAGGATTGATCAGATGCATCAGTTTATCGGTTTTTGATGTGTACAACTACACTATAGTGCCAGAGGTTCAAAACATACAATGTGACACTAAGGGTCTTCATGAATAAAAGAATTAAACATATCAAATACTGTGTGACCAGTGTTTGACAAGTAATAAATTACTAATTTAGCAGACAACTTTATCCAAATCTCTCTCTCTCTCTCTCTCTCTCTCTCTCTCTCTGTCAACTCTCGAAACCGGATTCCAAAAAAGTTGTGACACTAAACAAATTGTGAATAAAAACTGAATGCAATGATGTGGAGATGGCAAATGTCAATATTTTATTTGTAACAGAACGTAGATGACAGATCAAATGTTTAATCCGAGTAAATGTATAATTTTAAAGGAAAAATATGTTGATTCAAAATTTCACGGTGTCAACAAATCCCAAAAAAGTTGGGACAAGTAGCAATAAGAGGCTGGAAAAAGTAAATTTGAGCATAACAAAGAGCTGGAAGACCAATAAACACTAATTAGGTCAATTGGCAACATGATTGGGTATAAAAAGAGCTTCTCACAGTGGCAGTGTCTCTCAGAAGCCAAGATGGGTAGAGGATCACCAATTCCCACAATGTTACGCATGAAAGATAGTGGAGCAATATCAGAAAGGTGTTACCCAGCGAAAAATTGCAAAGACTTTGCATCTATCATCATCAACTGTGCATAACATCATCCGAAGATTCAGAGAATCTGGAACAATCTCTGTGCGTAAGGGTCAAGGCCGTAAAACCATACTGGATTCCCGTGATCTCTGGGCCCTTAAACGACACTGCACCACAAACAGGAATGCTACTGTAAAGGAAATCACAGAATGGGCTCAGGAATACTTCCAGAAACCATTGTCAGTGAACACAATCCACCGTGCCATCCGCCGTTGCCAGTTGAAACTCTACAGTGCAAAGAAGAAGCCATTTCTAAGCAAGATCCACAAGCTCAGGCGTTGTCACTGGGCCAGGGATCATTTAAAATTGAGTGTGGCAAAATGGAAGACTGTTCTGTGGTCAGACAAGTCACGATTCAAGTTCTTTTTGGAAATCTGGGACGCCATGTCATCCGGACCAAAGAGGACAAGGACAACCCAAGTTGTTTCAACGCTCAGTTCAGAAGCTTGCATCTCTGATGGTATGGGGTTGCATGAGTGCGTGTGGCATAGGCAGCTTGCATGTCTGGAAAAGCACCATCAATGCAGAAAAATATATTCAGGTTCTAGAACAACATATGCTCCCATCCAGACGTCATCTCTTTCAGGGAAGACCCTGCATTTTCAACAAGATAATGCCAGACCACATTCTGTATCAATCACAACATCATGGCTGCGTAGGAGAAGGATCCGGGTACTGAAATGGCCAGTCTGCAATCCAGATCTTTCACCTATAGAGAACATTTGGCGCATCATAAAGAGGAAGGTGTGACAAAGGCGGCCCAAGACGATTGAACAGTTAGAGACTTGTATTAGACAAGAATGGGAGAGCATTCCTATTTCTAAACTTGAGAAACTGGTCTCCTCGGTCCCCAGACGTCTGTTGAGTGTTGTAAGAAGAAGGGGAGATGCCACACAGTGGTGAAAATGGCCTTGTCCCAACTTTTTTGGGATTTGTTGACACCATGAAATTCTGAATCAACATATTTTTCCCTTAAAATGATACATTTTCTCAGTTTAAACTTTTGTTCCGTGATTTATGTTCTATTCTGAATAAAATATTAGAAGTTGGCACCTCCACATCATTGCATTCAGTTTTTATTCACGATTTGTATAGTGTCCCAACTTTTTTGGAATCCGGTTTGTATTTATCTATCTATATATATATATAATGGACTAAGTCGCCCGACCATGGGATACGCACGACAGAGCCCCGCCCGCCAATTCAAACCCTCCTCCCGCGTCATGGGATACGCACGACAGAGCCCCGCCCACCAACTCTAACCCACCTTCCGTATCCACCCTCGTTCTCGAGGCATGTGCACTGCCTGCTCATGTGCCCGTCCCCAACACCTCACCAAACACATGTTTACACGCTGCATACAGCAATTTCCATTCGTAACAAACATGCTTCTTCTTAGATGGTCCTGCAGGAACAGGGAAAACCTTGGTCTACAAAACCCTGATTCATACCATCAGAGCTAGGAAGCTAGGACCACGGTCCTGCTTCCACCTCAAAACTGGTCCCGCCCACACGCAGCCGACACGGCATTTCTCGATTCTTATTTGTTCTCTTCCTAACTCATCCCCATGCTGCCAGCAGCTCCTCTTCAAAAACGGTCCCGCCCACATACAGTCGACACAGCATTTTTTTGCCAAGCTTCAAGTACGCTTACAAAATAAAGCAAACTCTACATGGAGCAAAAACTTACTTCTCCAGCTAGATTCCATGCTCAGAACCATCAAACCCTTCGCTAAATCATACAAACACATGCATGAAATCGCTCAGTCCAATCCAACAGCATCTGTACAAAAACTTTGAGGAAAACCCTAGGCAGGATTTACGACGATACAATGTCCCGACATGTCACACCAATGTTGCAGGGATTTTCGTCGGAGAAGATCGCGAACTGCCTGCCAAAAGGGACATTTGCATCTGTCCCATAGGCAACTCCTGTAAACAGATTTCCACACTCAATATGAATTGCGATCCTACGGTTTACCCACTTTTATTCCCTTATGGAGACATTGGCCGGCACAAAGATTTACAACAGGTTACCAATAAAAGAACCGCCAAGCAAAGAAGGCTCACTCAATGCCAATTTTATGCGTACAGATTAGCAATGAGGAATACATTTAGTATTTTGCACTCCAGCGGCAAACTATTCCAACAGTACATCGTAGTTGTGTATGTTAAAACAGAGAGTGCACATCTCAACTATCTCAGATTAGATCAACAAGATTTGCGCGAGGAACAATACAAAGGACTGTCAGACGCACTGCAAGCAAATGCTGAAAATAACAACGTACGTGTAGACAAAATGATCATATTACCGTCCAAATTTCCAGGAAGTCCAAGATACATGCAACAAAACTATCAGAATGCCATGGCCATAGTATGTAAATTCGGACAGCCTCATTTATTTATCACTTTCACATGTAATCCTGCTTGGCCGGAAATTCTACATGCACTGCCGGATACCCAAAGACCGGAGCACAGACCTGATATTGTAGTAAGAGTCTTTTGGATTAAGCTGCAGGAATTATTTAGAGACATTCTACAACAACATCTTTTTGAGGTTGTTATTGATTATATTTACTTAATCGAATTTCAGAAGCGCGGCCTTCCTCATGCCCACATGCGGTTTACTCTTCACAATAATTCTAACAACCAGTCTTCAGCCACGGTCAGTTGTACATGGCTTTTTCTAGGGTTAGATCTTTCGGCTCAGTATCGGTCATCACCACCAAAACACCTATTCACAACTGCGTCTTTCAAGAAGTATTTATTTCTTCTTGATTTCTGAATAAAACCAAGTTAAAAAAAAAATAAACAAGAAGTGCAGTACTACAGGTAGTCCCAAAGTTAGATCAAATTAACTTGGACAAGACAGAAGGACAACACATAATAAGAATGCCTGAGAAGTCCCAAGAAGTTCTGTAAAGGGTTGTGTTTTTAAGAAGCGCTTGATAGGTTTGTCTTAAAGTTGCACCTTCACAAGCACACATCAACTGTCAGCTTTGTGATTTCAAGAAAGTCATACTTTGTGAGGGGCTTTGTACATCTCAGGCCTAACAGGCCAAAGTACACCTTCTACCTGAAAGTATAACTCCAACTGCAGTAACAAAGACAACATTCATGTATTTATATACCACATTTTCATACAAAGAATGCAGCTCAAAGAACTTTGCAAGATGTCAACGTGAATGTTACAAGAACAAATAAACAAGATTAGGTAAGAATAAAGCCCAATAAATAAATAAATACAATGGATACTGATGTGGAATGTTTTTCAGTACTGAGGACCAATATGCTTTCTTTAATTAACATCAGCAACACAATTTGCAAAACTGCAATAAAGTTTGAGGACTATCAAATTGCAGAACCAGAATATTAATGGCTTTCTTGCTATTTGAGTGTGGTCCGGGAATATGCATGCTGCCATTGTCTTAAGTTTTAAGATTTCAAATTCATTCATAGAGAAAAGCCAAGCAAAATGACACCTTTTATTGGCCAATAAAAGGTGTCATTTTGCTGGCTTTTCTCTACATTCATAATGGCTAACACGGTACAACACCCTAGTACTAAATTCATTCATACAAATCCATATTTTTGGCAACCAACCCCAAAGCCTCCACCATAAACCACTTTCTTAAATATACAAATAAAGATACTCACAGTAAAGCATGTGATGTTGGCTAAAAACAGAAACATAAAACAACTACAATATGTCAACGTAGTGCAATAGATGAAGGCAGCAACCGGCAAAGCAAGCCCTGTTTCAGAAGAAGGCCAGATGAAGCCCCATCACAAAGAGTACCTACCGTTTAGCATTTGTCTTCACCAGACATAATTAAAATTAAATGGAGAATATCAGCTTCAAGACTAAGCAAAAATGATAAAGACTTATCTACAGCTACCCAGATTTAGATTGCTTTAATGTGTTATGAAATGCTATCTGTATCAATCTGTAATAAGCAAAAGATCCAAACTGAGGTGTCAACAGCAGAGTTTTTATTAAGTCAAAATGACCAGAAACAAAAAAATCTGTAACATATTATAACAGATATTAAAATTTTGCTCTGCCGTGAATTAGTGACAAAAATATGACTGCTTTATTAGTTTCCATTGATTTTGCCAGGTATCTCTAAAAGTTAAACAATGCATTCTTGTAAGGTTCACTTCAACTTACAGTCTAAATGCTTTAATGTAATTTCTATTAGCAATAAAATTTTAAACAAAGAATTATTTTTGCTGACTTATTATGTTTTATCAAGTTTCAGAAAAAAGTAGTGTGCTGTTCAATTTGCTGATCAAGTAGCATGAGTTCAAGTCTTGTACTTGATCATTGTCCTTCTAACACTCCCATAGTATCCCCATGATCGTAAGGTTATCTTTTAAGTAGTTTACCTCTCATACCTCACAAGAGGCATGCTTGTTAGGTTGACTGTTGATCCTAAATTGGCATTTTGTGAGGGCAAGTGTGTATGTATGTACTGAACGTACAAAGGCACCTACAATGAACTGGTTGGTTCTTTTTATTACTTGCAACAATCGGACCATCACAGAACTATCAAAAGTCCGTTGCGAACCACTTATGATTGCTCGGGTTAAGCACAATGCTGCCTAACCTCTCTCTCTCTCTCATTCCTCCTAGGGCACGAAGCCGAAGCAGAAAATGGCCGACAGTGGGGTAACTCGCGTTGAAATCATAGTTGAAGAACTCCAGGCACTCGACGAACAGATTCAGAAACTCCTGTCACGACGGAGATACCTTAGAGGTCTGAAGGCCCGGCTGCTGGATAAACCATCCTCGCCATCTGTAACCGGCGAAACATCAACCCCGCGTTGTGCCGACCTCACCCCCGCGTCTTGTAGGAGCGACACCGCTGATGACCTCGGTGGATTACAGCTATGCAGGCGGGGGTTCAAGGCCAGAGCACCTCCATCGGCACAGGCGAGCATCCTATCTCAGAACTGATTTGACCCTCTCCGTGTCCCCAGTTCGCCTTCAGCCCCTGGTGATGTAATAGTGGTAGGTGATTCTATTGTTAGAAACCTTAATATCGCATGCCCTAATGGAAAATCGTTTGTTTCTTGTTTTCCCGGTGCTCGTGTCCGAGATGTGATGAGACGTGCGCCAGCAGTCTACAAAAAGCACAATAAGAGAGCTGTTGGAGCAATCAGTTTTGCATGCCGGCGTAAAAGATATAAGGCACCGACAATAAGAAATCCTCAAGGCTGACTTCACAGCTTTGATTAAAGACACAAAGGAGAGGACCCCATCGGCAAAGATCTTCGTTTCGGGTCCACTACCTCTCGTCAGACGATCAAACGACTACTACAGTCATCTGCTAGGATTGAACAACTGGCTACAGGGTTTCTGCAAGAAGAAAGACCTTGGTTTCATCAACAATTGGAATCTCTTTTTGGAAAGGCTGCGTTTCTTCAAGCGTGATGGCCTGCATCCGAACAGTTTCGGCGCCCGGGTCCTCTCCGAAAACATATCGAAGGTAATTCGTTTATCTTGGCTATCTACGAGGTGTGGCAGAAAAGTAATGAGACCGATTTTTTATTTACCAAAGTTTTTATTTTTTTCAAACATCAATGTTATCCCCTTCAAAGTAGTTCCTTGGGCAGCTACACACGATGGAGACGTTGTTCCCACTGTTGGTAGCAGCGCTGGAAGTCAGGGCAGGTGAATAAGGGGGCTGGGGAACCACAGGAATGCCTTTTGAGGTCAAAAATTCTGTTATGGAGAGGGCAGTTTTTCGGTACCATTTTGGCACAGACCTTTCTCAAGTGCAAATGTTCAGTCAAAATTTGATGAACGGCAAATCTGTTCAAATTTAATTGTTCACTCAACATTCTTAATGTTAAACGACGGTCTGATCTCACAAGAGTGTTCACATGTTCGATGTTTTCATTGGTTTTCGAAGTCCTCCCTGAACGGTGTTCATCTTCAACGTGTTTTCTGCCTTCCAAAAATGATTTGTGCCAGCGAAAACTTGAGCTGGGATAAAGAATGTTCCCCATAGGCCTGTTTTAACTTTGCAAACGTCACACTTGCCGTTTAATGGCACAACGTTGCTCCAAATTCCGCTGTTCCATTTTGCATGGCGCACAACCAAAACACAACTTCGCTAATAGCAGTCACAAAAATCACGTAGTTAACGGAAGGAGTTGAAACTCGCACTGAGCTATGGGAGGGTACTGATACACGTGTTCTATCAAGGACAACAGCGCAGCGTTGCCAGATCGCTTGCAGGGTTGCCAGTCTCATTACTTTTCTGCCACACCTCGTATCTCTGCTCTTAACCCCTTCCGAAATGATACTGTTGTGTTAGAACATGATAAGTGTTTAATAGAATCTTCCGTTAAAGTGCACAACATTAATACTGTAATAAGCAATCTCAATGCACGTAGAAAATCTAGGAAATACGGCATAAACTCCAATAATCTAATTAAAATTACTATTTTAGAGGAACAATGTATTAAAACTATAAAAACAGATCACACAGAACGGCGCTAATAAAAATAATTTAGTTCCTATTCCAAATATCAATAACGCACATAGTATTCATCTCTGCACCTCGAAACATTAAATATGGCACTATTAAATTTTAGAGCTTTAACTAACAAAACGTTTTTTATCAACGATCTTATTAGTGATAAAAATAGATTTCATTGCACTAAGTGAAACGTGGCTTAACTCAGACGGCGTGGCTGTTTTAATCGAATCTGCACCTCCGGATTACAGTTTTACTCGTGCAGACCGCCAGGGAAAAAGAGGGGGCGGTTTGGCAAACATTTAGTCGAGCGATTAAAATGTAAAGATGTCAGTTTTGGTAAGTTCAAGTCCTTTGAGTATCTTGCCGTTGTTATCCATGGAGATTCTCAAGTTCTAGTATTATCCGTGTATAGACCTCCAAAATTCAACGCGTCTTTTTTTGAGGAATTCTCTGACTTAATGTCAATTTTAATTACTAACTATGACACACTCCTAATAGTTGGCACTTTAATTTTCATATAGATAATCAGTGTGATCTAAAAGTAAAAGAATTTATGAACCTCCTGGATTCTTTTGATTTGAGACAACTCATAAATCAGCCTACACATAAAGCAGGTCATACGTTAGACTTAGTGATTACTAAAGGACTGAAAGTTGATATAAAACAGATCATTGATATTGGTCTATCAGACCATTTTCTTCTACTTTTAATATAGAAATAATGATAAAAACACTCATGAGAAGCATATTGTTAAAAAACGCTTCTTTGACTCAGCAGCAGCTTTAAAACTTACAAACATTTTAAGCAATCAGTCCGTTTATAGTGCCAGCTATAATAGCGAGGATAATGTAAATAGTAAGGTGGAAAGATTTAATACTAAAGTGAGAGCTGCTGTTGACATAGTTGCACCTGAAAAGACAGTGAAAAAATCTTCTAGCATTGTTATACCATGGAAGACCCAAAGAGTGTCTGATTTAAAGAGAACATGCCGTAGAGCTGAGCGTAAATGGAGGAAGACTAAACTTACTATCCACTATGAAATATTAAAAGTCAAAATAACAGAATACAATAACACTGTCCGTCTTGAGAGCTGCTATTTCTCTAAGATTATAAATAACAATGCTAGTAATCCCAGAGTCTTATTTTCTACAATTGATCGCCTACTAAACCCAGGTAACTCAAAGGAATGCCTCCTAAGTACTTCCAGTAAAACCTGTGAGGCTATCGCTGTATTTTTCAATCAAAAAATTAATGATATTAGAAATAACATAGTATATCTCCAACACTAAGGATCCTCCTAAACCCCAGCATCCTGTTATAAACAAATTAAACTCTTTCACTAGGATAGATTTACCTGATTTACAAAAAAATAATATCTCAATTAAAACCCTCCACCTGCGTCCTTGACCCAATACCAACAAGGTTTTTCAAAGAAGTATCAGGCTGCTAATTGATAATGTTCTGACATAGTAAATTCGTCATTAGATACGGGGTCTTCCCAGACTGTCTTAAGACTGCTGTAGTTAAACCCCTACTTAAGAAACATAATCTTGACCCCTGCTCTTGAAAATTTTAGACCCATCTCTAACCTGCCTTTCTTAAGTAAAGTTCTGGAGAAGGCAGTCATTATGCAGTTAAATGACCACCTAAATAAACATGCTATTCTTGATAAATTTCAGTCGGGTTTTAGAACAAATCACAGCACAGAAACTGCACTCGTTAAAGTAGTAAATGATTTGCGAGTGAATGCAGACAGAGGCCATTTATCTGTTCTCATCCTCTTAGATCTGAGTGCTGCATTTGACACCATTGATCACAATATTCTTAGAAATCGCCTTAGTCAATGGGTGGGCCTCTCTGGCAGTGTCTTAAATTGGTTTGAATCCTACCTGACAGGGAGAAAATTTTTGTTAGTTGTGGTAATTACAACTCGAAGACACATGATATCCATATGGTGTTCCACAAGGCTCTATCCTGGGTCCGCTGTTATTCTCAATCTACATGCTTCCGTTAGGTCAGATTATCTCAGGGCACAACGTGAGCTACCACAGCTATGCTGATGACACACAGCTGTACTTATCAATAGCACCTGATGACCCCGATTCTCCTGATTCACTAACACAATGTCTGACTTGTATCTCAGAATGGATGAATAGTAACTTTCTCAAGTTAAATAAAGAAAACTGAAATCTTAGTGATTGCAATAATGGATACAATGAGGCTATTAGAAATAAACTGGATACATTAGGATTAAAAGTCAAGACGGAGGTAAAAAGCTTAGGGGTAATTGTTGACTGTAATCTGAATTTTAAATCACATATTAATCAGATCATTAGGACAGCATTTTTCACTTAAGAAACATAGTAAAGTTAGACCTCTTATATCACTGAAAGATGCTGAGAAATTAGTTCACGCATTTGTTTTCAATCGACTAGATTACTGTAACGCACTACTCTTAGGACTACCCAGAATGCAGCTGCTAGAATCCTAACTAGGAAAAGAAAATCCGAACACATTTCTCCAGTTTTAATGTTGCTACACTGGTTACCTGTGTCATTCAGGATTGACTTTAAAATTCTGCTTATGGTTTATAAAGCCTTAAATAATCTCGCCCCATCTTATATATCGGAATGTCTGACACCTTATATTCCAAATCGTAACCTCAGATCCTCAAATGAGTGTCTCCTTAGAATTCCAAGAACAAAACTTAAAAGAAGTGGTGAGGCGGCCTTCTGCTGCTATGCACCTAAAATCTGGAATAGCCTGCCAATAGGAATTCGCCAGGCTGATACAGTAGAGCACTTTAAAACACTGCTGAAAACACATTACTTTAACATGGCCTTTTATAACTTCATTTAACTTAATTTAACTTAATCCTGATACTCTGTATGTTCAATTCATCATAATAACTATTCATGGTGGCTCTAAAATCGTACTGACCCTACTCTCTTTCTGTTTCTTTTCGGTTTCTTTGTGGTGGTGGCCTGCGCCACCTCCACCTACTCAAAGCTTAATGATGCTCCAACAATGATGGATGGATTAAAAGGCAGAAGTCTACGTGACCATCATCATCAAGTCCTTCCGTGAGAACTCTAAATCCAAAGTGGACTGTTTCATTTATGTTAGGTAGAATGCCCAGAGGGACTGGGCGGTCTCATGGTCTGGAATCCCTACAGATTTTATTTTTTCTCCAGCCGTCTGGAGTTTTTGTTTTTCTGTCCCCCCTGGCCATTTGACCTTACTCTTATTCTATGTTAATTAATTTTGACTTATTTTGTTTTCTTATTGTGTCTTTTATTTTTCTATTCTTTATTATGTAAAGCACTTTGAGCTACTGTTTGTATGAAAATGTGCTATATAAATAAATGTTGTTGTTGTTAGTAAACTTGTTACATTTGCAGATGACACTAAAATTGAAAGGACTGCAGACAATGAGGAGGCATCAAAAATAATTCAAAAAAACTTAGACAACCTTTAGAACTGGGAATTCCTCTAACAAACACCTCCTTATCTGACCTCAGAGCCTTTGCAGCCATCCTTCTCAGTTCCCAGTACAGACCAGAATCACCATCAAGCTATATGCTGCGACTCCACTCAATGGCATCCAGAGAGCCCTACAAGATGAAACACCACCTTCTGAGAACACCAACAAAACCCTCAGCAACCTTGAGTGTCTTGTCACGAATGGTCTCCCACATCACATTAGGATTGGCAGTCGCACCAAAGTCCATAAGTTCCTCATACAAACTGCATGCAAACTCATCAGAAACAGCTTGATCTTGGAGTATGGCCAGGTAAAGGCTAATTTTCCTTGTAGGTGGTAGCCTACTGGACTTAAACTGAATCTTCAGAGTAGCAACAAGTCTGTGGTCAGAATTCACAAACTGGACACTTCTGTTGACCCTGCAGTTTTGTAAGAACCCTCAGTGCCTACCATGAGGATGTGATTATCTCCATCACCACACCACCAGTATTGGAGTGCCAAGTCCAACGATGTGGCTCAGGGCGCTGGAACCAGGATCCAACGATCCGCAGCCTCTAACCTTTTCCAAAGTCAAGGAACATGGAGCCAATTTCACCACGGTCACCAGACCCATGGGGACAGACATTCCTCACAGCCAGGCCAGACAGTGCCAGTGGTTGCACCATCAGGGTGACCAAACCAATAAAAGGTGTACACACCTACAGAGATCTGGCCAGTCCCAGGTCTGCAAACCACAGAGAGCGGCGCCACTGAAATGTTGAGTTTACGCAGCTCCTACAACAGCAGAGATGTTCATCATGCCTACCCAAATGAGCTGCTACAAATTGGGATCACAGTGTTGCTGTGCAGCGATTGACGCCGCAGCACCAAACCAGATCTGATCCCCAACAGGTCTAACCCCATTGGCCTTCCGAGAGTTATGACTCTTCTGAGGATGGGGATAGAGCTCCCAAGAGTTTCATAATGGAAGCAGCCTTCGCAGCAGAGCTACCTCAGAGTTGCGTTACGTTATTTACGGTGGCTGGAGTGCTAACCCCCATGATTTCCTTGCAAGTCGGAGGACTGCTTGAAGGTCAGTTTAACATCATACCCAGGACACATTGTTATTTTTGACAAAACAAACAACAAGCATCCTGGTGCCTTCCTACTCCTTTAAAAAATTTGGGAACAATACTTCTAAACTTTAAATATTAAAGAAGTTAATACCTTGTAGTTATTACTGAACATACTGAAATGGATCAAGGATTAAACATTTATCATTTTCATACTTCTGCTTTTTCATTTATGAGTAAAGAATAAATATTTAATAAATTGGCTAATGAAGATGAAGGCTTACTTAACAAACGTTCAGATTATTATTGTTTACAATGGCACATTGGATATCTAACAAAATTGTGTAATTCAAAAGGAATTAATCAGCTTTGCATCAGAGAAGTATTCACTAAAATACAAAGTTCTGTAACAGAAAAATATATGCAAGGTAATTTATCACTTAAAATAACTCCTAGGATAAAAGAAATGGAGCAGCCTTTAAGTGCATCATCAATAATTCAAGAGCCATTTCCTGTTTTGCCATTATAGGTTAAGAGTACAGAAACAGCTAATTAGTGTAGACACTTGACTTGAAGTCTGCTCATAACATTCTAGTTGGTTAGGTTTAAAAATACTGCATTTTATATAAAATCTTCTGTGGTTAATAAGACTTGTTGGCGATTCGCTGTGTTGAAAAAAATTTGGCTCCATACCAAAACAGGCTAAAAAGCAAACAAACTGCAATTTATTGACAGATGTAGCTAAATGAGTTTGTTGACCAGATCAATACTGTAATCGTATGGCTTTTCTGATTAAATGGACAGCATGAATGGATCAACTGTGCCATCAGCTGGGGTCAATTCATTTTATATGTATATAGCAACACTGTCAGGAGAGTAAAGTCTTGAATTTTCTCTGATTTTATGAATGGACTTCATGTGTTCTGTAGCTAAGGAGGCTGGATTGGACATTAAACTTAGCATATTGTTTTCATTTTAATCAGTAAAAAACAATTACTCTGTGTTTGGTGACTGCCTCAACGTTGTAAGAAAGATTATAAATGACTTAGTATAATTTAAAATAAATCAACAGTCTCCATACTATAGCCATTATACTTAATTTATATTATTTAAGAATTACAGGGGACCAAATAACACAGTAAATTGAAGAAAAAAAAAAAATAACAGCTTATATACTGTTCCCAAACTGCTTTGTGCAACGCTGTTTCAAAACACTACTGTGCCCCGTTTCCAACATTAATCAGCAGTAGGCAAAAAAGGCTGCCTGAGAAACATGTACAGTATTTTCCTATAAAGGGAACTCAACTGAAGAAATAAGCTTGCATCATGTGTTACGGCAGTGCAAAGTTATGTTTACGTGTTCAAAAGATTCCCTATTTTAAACATACTGGGCAAATTAAGTGCTGAACAGAATGAAGAATGAAATCCGACTAAACTGTAAGAATGAACTACTCAAGCTTCTTTCTTTGGATTGATGAAATCTTAAACAACTTTAAATTTTCCTTATCAAATCCCTAAAAGTCTGAAGTGATTGATATTAACAAGGAGATATCTTCATGTGGGTATCTACTGGAGAGCCACACTTTTATAAGCAGTGTTTCACTCAGTTTGTTTACTCATTTCATTTTTAATTTCATAGTAACAAATTAAACTAGCAAAGTGATGTAATAGTTAATGCACTGGATATCCCCACATGGAATATATAGAAGAAATGAAACTGACACTGTGTTAAAGTTAATAGATTTGTTTAGTTTTTTTTCCCATATATATATATATATATATATATATATATATATATATATATATATATATATATATACACACTGTTTTCACATTATGCTCTTTTAGATAAGCTACTTTAAGTAGTTAATTAGGCTTTGTTCATTTAGGTAGGTACCATAAGAGAGCTTTATAAACTTTTATATATCAAATCATAATTCCAATCTTATAATTAAATACATGAATTCTGTTATTGAAATATTTTGTTTGCACAATCTACCTATAATTCTGCATATGTATAAATATGCAAATATTCTAAAAAATCTCTTTTGAATTGTTTAATGATAATCACTAATTTACTGTTAATTATTCACAACATTCTCCTCAACATACTGCATATACGTTTGCTAAATTGTTAACATACAATATATTGAATTAGAAAATGTAATATTTGCAGTTGGTGGATTTGCCACCTACCCAAGGAAAACTTTCTGTAGGCCTTAATAAACTAAACATACTACTAAACTGGTGGCATTTGATTTACAAGGCACAACTTAACAAAGGATGAACAATATGGGTGACAGGCACTGTTATGTATATTTTACATGCCCCAGTGTCCCAATTTGTAACAACACTTTCAGTATTCCAAACAAAACTGTGCACTGGATTACAGCGACTCTTGTTTGCAACTTAAATTTGATGTGTTCTTGTTTATGTGATGATTTTAAATTAGACATTTTACTGCTACTCCTCTGCAAAGAGTTTATTATTTTCACTCCTCAAAATGTGTATAATAAAAATATATACCCAGCATGTATGGGCAACAGTTAATCTCTTTTCTCCTTAAACATATCTGATATTATTGTACTACTACAGGCTGCATGTTCAGCACTATGAGATCTAGGGGCTAAAGCAAGCAGAGAACTCAACTCATAATAAGAATTATTCTGACTGGTAAAGCCCACAGGTATTTGGTTACAGGAGAAGAAATTGTCCCATATTAGTTTGAGATCTGCAACAAAAGTAATATTTATACTGGACTGAGCAGCCATTCTCAAACAAATACTACATTAGATGCAACCACCAAATGTGTAATGAAACTACTCATTTCAATTTGTGGGGATAAAGGACTGCAAAGAAAGGAATTAATTGTACTGTAGCAGGATTTCCTTTTTTTGTAATAAGCAAGCCTGAATACTGCACACTGGCTTATATAAAACACATGTACAGCTAAAAAAAAAAAGGAAAATGCATAATCACTTATTGTGATTGTATTAGTGAAATCATTTTTCCCCCAGAGTTAACATTCTTAGTGTTCCCACTATACTAGTTTTATTGAAGGTGGTGTAATTTCCAATGGATAAAAGATACTATTAATGTGAAGTATCAAGCACATCTGCTCAAGATCTGAGCTTCCATTTCACTGTTTAATGAGCATTTGTTTTATACAGACAATGTAGTGAAAACATTTTCTTTTGCTGTATGCCTTTCAGTAAGAATACTATGACGGAAGATTTATATAACAAGAGATGCAAAACCAAGGGTAAGTGCCAAAACAGAAGTACCTATTACCATGATGACAATTAAGAAATTAATGTTAAGTAGTTATTTCCAGAAATAAAGTGCCGTTCCAAAATCCAACTCCTAACCACACGTACTTTTTCGGGCACTGCATACATTTTCCTTGCTTCATTTTTTCGGCAGATATATCTCCACGAGTACAGAAAATATCTATTTTTTGATCCTACTTCAACCCTTGCAACATCATAGCCTGCAAGAATCTGCCCCAACAACGGTGGCGGAAAGGAAAAAAAATAACCCAGGACAGAATACCAGTAACTCGCATGCACAAAATCTGCTATTGTTATTGATGTAGCATTTGTCTGCGCTGGTGTTGGGAGTTTTAATGTGAAGATTCTTCCTTCCCTTTTCTCTTTCTGAACAGAACTTGTAGATATTTATGTCCCTAATTGTTGGTCCTTTGTATGCACTTGGTAAGCTCTTGCATGAATTGACATCTGCTTTAATGATTTGACCGCTTATTCCCAGTGCTCGTTTTTAGTATCCCTTACATGTCGGTCTTTTACATTTGAATCTTTAGAGGAGGTAAGATGTGGTCCAAAGTTAAACAGCTGCTGAACTTAACTGCGAGGATTTGATACTGATCAGGCCATATTTAAATTTAACTTCCTACAATATCATGACGTACTTGCACTTGGTTTTTGGCTCTTTTATCCGAGTACCCCTCAAAGCAAATTGTCTTCGGGTTGCTTAGACAGACGCGCCCAGGATATGCTGGGCAGCCTTAACATAACCCAATGAGCTCATACACCGAATATAACTAAGTTGTTCACCACAGCTTGGCGATATATATTTTGCCACCCATCAGTTGGACGCCGGCTGCGATATACATAATCGCAGAATAACCCGTGGAACTCAAACTACTCTCTTAAGAACAGGAGGAGACGCCCTGATGAAGATCAAGCTTGTCAAAGTATATTCAGACTTAAGACGTTCCTTTGGGTACTTACCTTAAAGTTGCTAGAGTTGACCCAGCCGGCCAGTTCATCAATAATCTTGTCCAACCGCTGCTTATCCTGCTCCACATCGGAAGAGCGATGGGATTCCCTCAGGTACTCGATGAGCTGCTGACCGACCTGCAGCCGACGGCTCACATCCTTCTGCAGGACCTGCTGGTAAAAGTAATCCATGTTAAGGTGGTCGTAACCCTCTTCCTCCATGATCGGCCCGGGTGAACACTGTCGCGCAGATCGATCTCGGGGTCTCCTTCAGTTATGCTCTTCACACGGCGGCTCATCGGCTCTCATGTGGCGAGCAGTACTCCAACTTTTTATTAAGTTACTCAAAGTCGCCACCACCGTCTGTTTGGTCGACGCCGCCTTTAATTTAAAACTCTCAAGTTACTCAGTTTAAACTACGGGCTCTAATACGGCGGTGTGACGCCATCCCAAAGATTCTCCATGATACGGGTTTCCGGCTATCGCTATTTAACTGCAGCGTGTTAGCAGAAGTAGAACCTCAGGCCTGCTTTGTTCGCCTGTAGTCTCAATCCGCTGCGCCCCCCAGCATCGCTCTCACCTGCGTCATACCGTGCGTACGTGCGTGACGCTTCGTACGGCGGCCTAACAGGACCCTTACGAGGTGGCTGTAAAGTCTGTTTTTGTTTCATCTTTTATTCCTTGAAAATAAAAATGCTTATTTTTAACGATATGATTTAAGCACTATATCAATACACGGAAGGAATAATAAGTGAGTAAAGTGTACGGGCACAACAAGGACACTATGAATAGGGACCCTTTTTAAAAATGGCGACAGCAGCGATTGTTTTGTTTTGTACTGGGTTAACACAATTTATTAATTGGTAAGTAAGAAGGCGAATATAGTACAAGTTACTAAAACAGTCTCACATGATAAAACACACTAAAAACAATTACTATAAAATAGCAATGACGGAAGAAAATATTTAGCGCCCACTCCGAACCCAGGAAAGAAAATTATAACTCGACTAAAATCTTCATTTATGACATTACTCGTTAATGTAAAGTAATTATTTCACACATTACTAATTCACTATTCTTTCTGCCAGGGTACTTTTAGCACTTTATGAAAGTAAATTTGTAATGTAAAATGTCATACTAATGTAATTAATTGCAAGAATAATGGAGACGAGTCAGGGTACAAGAAAGTCGAGGAGGACTTCGTCCTTGAGGTGCTGGAATAACAACCGGCAACTCAACATCAGCGAAACAAAAGAGCTGATGGTGGGATTCCAATGTGCCAAGAAGCCTATGAGACCAGTCGCCATTCAAAAGGAGTACACAGAAGTGGTGCAGCGCTGCCAAATATCTGGGGGTTCACATAATTAACAAATTGGACTGGTCTGACAACCCGGTGGCTCTGTACAAGAAGGGCCAAAGTAGACTGTACTTGCTAAGGTAACCCCAGTCTTTTGATGTGTGCAGCAAGCTGTTGGAAATGTTCTACTAATCAGTAGTGGCCACAGTGGTCTTGTACTCTTCGTTCTCCTGCGAAAGCAACCTGAGCGGAAAAGATAATCCATGCAGACTGGGGGCGGGATTTATTTTGATGGGTATATCATGCGGCCAATCACATCCAAAGACAGACCAGGATCATACCAGGACAATAATAGAAAGGGGACAGACTCTGAAGGCTGCGAATGTAGTGGTACAGGCCAGGTACACAGAGAGATGGGAGCTGGATTTAAATGTAAACGTGTCGTGAAATAGTGAATAAATGAGCGAAAACCGAAAAAGAAGGAGCATCTGGCTGCATTTCAATGATATTGGAGACTGCAAAGCTGAGTGCAGAACTTGTAAAATAAAATATCTGTCAGAGCAGGATAAACAACAAACCTGCACAGACATCTATGAACCCCTCACCCCGTCTGTGCAGTTGGAGGAGAGCTTGCCTTCTAAATTAGAATAACTTTAATAATATTTTATATCTCTTGCCTAATGTGTATCCTTAGTGTGCCTCCTACGTCCTGCCTTGATATCCTTGTGTGTCTCCGCCGATTTTGTCTGGCACTTTCACTCACAGTTGTGTTCCCATAAAGCCTGCCTCTCAAATTATATCATTTGAGGTGCCTTGCTCACCTCCTGTCCGCTTTGTGGCTACCACAAATGCTAGATGAACCCCCATTACCCACTGTGAAAATATCATTCACATTTCTGCATCTATTTCCTGTCTTTGAAGGTGACTCTCAGCATGCCTCCTACACCTTTACTCCATCTATTTGTGTGTCTCATACATTTCCTCATTAAATCTTGTTACCAAAACCAAACTGGCCAATCTGATTGCTCAATGGGAGTGGACACTGACACATACCTTAGCATTTTATTATATAGTACATTTCATATTCAGGGTGGTGTGGTGGCACATTGATTAGTGCTGCCTCAAGGTTCCAGAATCGTGGGTTCTCTAGGTTGACCTTCAGTATATCATATATGTACTTCTAAGGGTAACTGGCAATTGTAAGTTGGTCTGGTGTAGATGTGCATCAAAGCAGGCTCTGTGTTAGACTGGCACCCTATCTATGGTTGGTTTCCTGTCAGGATAGCCTCCAGGCCTTTGCGACCCTGAACTGTAATATCCAGATGTGACAATGTCATACATACAGTCAATGATCAAATTATTAGGAACACCTGTACACCTACTTATCCATGCAATTATTTAATCAGCCAATCGTGTGGCAGCAGTGCAATGCATAAAATCATGCAGATGTAGGTCAGGTGCTTCAGTTAATGTTAACATCAAACACCAGGATGGAAAAAAATGTGATCTCAGTGATTTCAACCGTGGCATGATTTCTTGGCATCAGATGGGCTGGTTTAAGTATTTCTGTAATTGCTGATCTAATGGAATTTTCACACACTACAGTATCTATAGTTTACTCAGAATGGTGCAACAAACAAATGACATACAGTGAGCAGCAGTACTGTAGACTGAAATACTCTGTTAATGAGAGAGGTCAGAGGAGAATGGCCGTGCTGGTTTGAGCTGACAACAAGGCTAGTGTAACTGAGATAGATAGATAGATAGATAGATAGATAGATAGATAGATAGATAGATAGACACTTTATTAATCCCAAGGGGAAATTTACATATTCCTGCAGCAGCATACTGATAAAAAACTATTTTAAATTAAAGAGTGATAAAAATGCAGGTTTAACAGACAATAACTTTGTATAATGTTAACGTTTACCCATTGGTGGAATTGAAGAGTCATATAGTGTGGGGAAGGAACGATCTCCTCAGTCTGTCAGTGGAGCAGGACAGTGACAGAAGTCTGTCGCTGAAGCTACTCCTCTGTCTGGAGATGATACTGTTTAGTGGATGCAGTGGATTCTCCATGATTGACAGGGGCCTGCTCAGCGCCCGTCGCTCCACCACAGATGTCAACCTGTCCAGCTCTGTGCCTAAAATACAGCCTGCCTTCCTCACCAGTTTGTCCAGGCGTGAGACGTCCTTCTTCTTTATGCTGCCTCCCCAGAACACCACCACGTAGAAGAGGGCACTCGCCACAACTGTCTGGTAGAACATCTGCAGCATCTTATTGCAAATGTTGAGAGATGCCAGCCTTCTAACAAAGTATAGTCGGCTCTGTCCTCTCTTGCACAGAGCATTAGTATTGGCAGTCCAGTCCAATTTATCATCCAGTTGCACTCCCAGGTATTTATAGGTCTACATCCTCTGCACACAGTCACCTCTGATGATCAAGGGGTCCATGAGGGGCCTGGGCCTCCTAAAATCCACCACCAGCTCTTTGGTTTTGCTGGTGTTCAGTTATAGGTGGTTTGAGTCACACCATTTAACAAAGTCCTTGATTAGGTTCCTATACTCCTCCTCCTGCCCGCTCCTGATGCAGCCCACGATAGCAGTGTCATCAGCGAACTTTTACATGTGGCAGGACTCCGAGTTGTATCGGAAGTCCGATGTATATAGGCTGAACAGGACCGGAGAAAGTACAGTACCCTGCAGTGCTCTTGTGTTGCTGACCACAATGTCAGACCTGCAGTTCCAAAGACGCACATACTGAGGTCTTACTGTAAGATAGTCCACAATCCATGCCATTAGGTATGACTCTACTCCCATCTCTGTCTGTTTGTCCCTAAAGAGCAGAGGTTGGATGGTGTTGAAGGCACTAGAGAAGTCCAGAAATATAATTCTTACAGCACCACTGCCTCTGTCCAAGTGGGAGAGGGGATCAGTGTAGCATATAGATGATGGCATCCTCCGCTCCCACCTTCTCCTGGTATGCGAACTGCAGAGGATCGAGGGTGTGGAGGACCTGTGGCCTCAGGTGGTGAAGCAGCAGCCACTCCATGGTCTTCATCACATGTGACGTCAGAGCGACAGGCAGGAAGTTATTCAGCTCACCAGGATGTGATACCTTTGGGACTGGGGTGATGCAAGATGTTTTCCAAAGCCTCGGGACTCTCCCCTGTTCCAGGCTCAGGTTGAAGATGCGCTGTAGAGGACTCCCCAGCTCCAATGCACAGTCCTTAAGCAGTCGTGGCAATACTCCATCTGGACCCACTACTTTGCTGGCACAATGTCTCCTCAGCTCTCTGCTTACCTGGGCTGCTGTAATTGTGGGTGGGGGGAAACTCTCTCCTATGCTGGTATCAGCAGAAGACAACAACTCTGTATAATTGTGGTGAGCAGAAAGCACCTCAGAATGCACATAATGTTGAACCTTGAGCCAGTTGGCCTAGAACAGCAGAAAATCATGTTAGGTTATAATCCTGTCAGCCGAGAACAAAAAGCTAAGGCTGCAGTTGGCACAGTCTCACCAAAACTGTGAAAATGAGTTCAGTGTTCTTCAGTGTCCTTCCCAGTCAGAAATTGCAATCATGTCAACATGAACCCAAATCTCAAAGGAATATTTCCAACATCTTGTAGAAACGAGCCAGAAAGAAATTAAGCTATTTTGAGAGCAAAAGTAGACCATACCCAATATTAGTATAGTCAGTCAGTTAGTCATTGTCCAACCCGCTATATCCTAACACAGGGTCACAGGGGTCTGCTGGAGTCAATCCCAGCAAGCACAGGGCACAAGGCAGGAAACAAACCTTGGGCAGGGCACCAGCCCACCACAGGGCACACACTAGGGACAATTTAGGATCGCCAGTGCACCTAACCAGCATGTCTTTGGACTGTGGGAGGAAACTGGAGCGCCCAGAGGAAACCCACGCAGACACAGGAAGAACAAGCAAACTCTATGCACAGAGGACCTAGGAAGCGAACCCTGGTCTTCTTACTACAAGGCAGCAGCGCTACCACTGTGCCACCGTGCCGCCCTATTAGTATAGAGTTCCTTAGAGTATTCTTATATACTGTATAATAATGGAGTATTCTTTTAATGAGTTTTCCACATGGTTCTTTAAATTCATTAAAATGTAAAGAAAATGCCACCTCTATCCAATGGATGATCTGTAGACCAGGCATCCCTAACAGTCCAACCTCTGTTAAAATAATTCCTTTGTACATTTATCCATCCACATGTCCATTTCAGTAATCTGCTTTTTCCAGTTCACCATCATTAACCATAGTTGGGTGGTAACCTATATTATACACGGGTATCTCACTCCAACTATCACATTCCAGGCCAATTAAAAGTCGACACTTGATTTTGCACATATTTAAGATATGGAAACAAAAAGACTGGACAAAACCGCACACAGACACTTGGAGAGCACACATACTATTCATAAAAAAATATCTTCTAAATAATGAATATTGATTTCTAGTTTGGCAGTTACTTTGACTCTGTAATAAGAAATGGACAGATAGAATAATATATTGAAGAAATGTCATATCCCTCCTTGAACCGTAAGCTTATCATGGTGGAGGTGTTTGCGTGTCCCAATGATCCTAGGAGCTATGTTGTCCGGGGCTTTATGCCCCTGGTAGGGCCACCCAAGGCAAACTGGTCCTAGGTGAGGAATGAGACAAAGAGCGGTTCCCCGGGGCCCCCCTCTGGAGACAGGCCTGGAGGTGGGGCTCGATGACAAGCACCTGGTGGCCGGGCCTGCACCCATGGGGCTCGGCCGGGCACAGCCCGAAGAGGCAACGTGGGTCCTCCTTCTCATGAGCTCACCACCTATGGGAGGGGCCAAGGAGGTCAGCTGCAGTGTGAGTTGGGTGGTGGCCGAAGGCGGGGACCTTGGCTGTCTGATCCTCGGCTACAGAAACTGGCTCTTGGGACGTGGAATGTCATCTCTCTGAAGGGGAAGGAGCCTGAGCTAGTGCGCGAGGTCGAGACGTACCGGCTAGATATAGTTGGACTCACCTCGATGCACAGCTTGGACTCTGGAACCAATCTCCTTGAGAGGGGCTGGACTCTCTACCACTCTGGAGTTGCCCCCGGTGAGAGGCGCCGAGCAGGTGTGGGCATACTTATTGCCCCCCGACTTGGAGCCTGTGCATTGGGGTTTACCCTGGTGGATGAGAGGGTGGCCTCCCTCCACCTTCGGGTGGGCGGAAGAGTCCTGACTGTTGTTTGTCCATATGCACCGAACAGCAGTGATTGGGAAGAATGCCCCCCCCCGATCTGAACCCGAGCTGCGTTTTGTTATTGGACTTCTGAGCTCATCATGGATTGTCCATAACGAACACCATGATCAAGCATAAGGGTGTTCATATGTGCACTTGGCACCAGGACACCCTAGGCCTCAGTTCGATGATCGACTTTGTGGTCGTGTCGTCGGACTTGCAGCCACATGTCTTGAACACTCAGGTGAAGAGAAGGGCAGAGCTGTCAACTGATCACCACCTGGTGGTGAGTTGGCTTCAATGGTGGGGGAAGATGCTGGTCAGGCCTGGCAGGCCCAAACGTGTTGTGAGGGTCTGCTGGGAACGGCTGGCAGAGTCCCCTGTCAGAAGTAGCTTCAACTCCCACCTTCGGCAGAACTTTGACCACGTCCTGAGGGAGGTGGGGGACATTGAGTCCGAATGGGCCATGTTTCGTGCCTCTATTGTTGAGGCGGCTGACTGGAGCTGTGGCAGTAAGGTGGTCGGTGCCTGTCGTGGCGGCAATCCCCGAACCTGTTGGTGGACACTATCGGTGAGGGATGCCGTCAAGCTGAAGAAGGAGTCGTATAGGACCTTTTTGTCCTTTGGGTGTCTGGAGGCAGCTGATAGGTACCGGCAGGCCAAGCGGAATGCAACGTCGGTGGTTGCTGAGGCAAAAACTAGGGCATGGGAGGAGTTTGGAGAGGCCATGGAGAATGACTATCGGACGGCTTCGAGGAGATTCTGGTCCACCGTCCGGCATCTCGGGGGGGAGGGAAGCAGTGCAGTGTCAACACCGTATATGGTGGGGATGGTGCGCTGCTGACCTCGACTCGGGATGTTGTGGGTCGGTGGGGGGAGTACTTCAAAGACCTCCTCAATCCCACTAACATGCCTTCCAATGAGGAAGCAGAGCCTGGGGACTCTGAGGTGGGCTCTCCCATCTCTGGGACTGAAGTCACCGAGGTGGTCAAAAAACTCCTTGGTGGCAGGGCCCCGGGGGTAGATGAGATACACCCGGAGTTCCTCAAGGCACTGGATGTTACAGGACTGTCTTGGTTGCCACGTCTCTGCAACATCGCATGGACATCGGGGACAGTGCCTCTGGATTGGCAAACCGGAATGGTGGTCCCCCTCTTTTAAAAGGGGGACCGGAGGGTGTGTTCCAATTACAGAGGGATCACACTCCTCAGCCTCCCTGGAAAAGTCTATTCGGGGGTTCTGGAGAGGAGGGTCAGTCAGATAGTGGAACCTCGGATTCAGGATGAACAATGTGGTTTTTGTCCTGGTCGCGGAACAGTGGACCAGCTCTACACCCTTAGCAGAGTCCTGGAGGGTGCATGGGAGTTTGCCCAACCAGTCTACATGTGTTTTGTGGACTTGGAAAAGGTGTTCGACTGTGTCCCTTGGGGAATCCTGTGGGGGTGCTCCAGGAGTATGGGGTACCAGACCCCCTGATAAGAGCTGTTCGGTCCCTGTACAACCGGTGTCAGAGCTTGGTCCGCATTTCCAGTAGTAAATCGAGCCCGTTTCCAGTGAGAGTTGGACTCCGCCAGGGCTGCTCTTTGTCACCGATTCTGTTCATAACTTTTATGGACAGAATTTCTAGGCGCGGCCAGGATGTTGAAGGGGTCCGGTTTGGTGGACTCAGGATTGGGTCACTGCTTTTTGCAGATGATGTTGTCCTGTTTGCTTCATCAGGCCGTGATCTTCAGCTCTCTCTGGATCGGTTTGCAGCTGAGTGTGAAGCGGCTGGGATGAGAATCAGCACCTCCAAATCCGAGACCATGGTCCTCAATTAGAAAAGGGTGGAGTTCCCTCTCAGGGTTGGGGAAGAGATCCTGCCCCAAGTGGAGGAGTTCAAGTCTTGTTCACGAGTGAGGGAAAAATGGACCGTGAGATCGACAGGCGGATCGGTGTGGCATCCGCAGTGATGTGGGTTCTGCATCGGTCTGTCATGGTGAAAGAAGACCTGAGCCGTAAGGCAAAGCTCTCAATTTACCAGTCGATATACGTTCCTAACCTCACCTATGGTCATGAGCTATGGGTAGTGACCGAAAGACCAAGATCGCGAATACAAGCGGCTGAAATAAGTTTCTTCCGCAGGGTGTCTGGGCTTTCCCTTAAAGATAGGGTGAGAAGCTCAATCATCCCGGATGGGCTCAGAGTAGAGCCGCTACTCCTCTGCATTGAGAGGAGTCAGATGAGGTGGCTCGGGCATCTGATCAGGATGCCTCCTGGACGCCTCCCTGGTGAGGTGTTCCGGGCACGTCCAACTGGGAGGAGGGCTCGAGAAAGACCCAGGACACACTGGAGGAACTATGTCTCCCGGCTGGCCTGGGAACGCCTTGGGATTATCCCGGAAGAGCTAGAAGAAGTGGCCAGGGAGAGGGAAGTCTGGGCCTCTCTGCTTAAGCTGCTGCCCCCGCGACCTGACCCCGGATAAGCAGAAAAGGATGGATGGATGGATGGAGAAATGTCATAATCTACATAAAAGTAATGACAACTACTTTAGATAACTTTCATTTTCTTTATTTTGTTTTATATATGGCAATGTTTCATTTTTCTTCTTGGTAATGTTCAAACAAGTGACCACATTAATAAACCAAATGTCATGACAGGAAGCTAAATTATGATCATGGACTGCAATATGTTTACCTCATTGTAAATTTAACTGCAATCCCAAACCTTTGAGAAAATAATAATAGTTTTTAGAGTTCTGCATTATAAAGGAATCTTCTTCTTTCGGCTGCTCCCGTTAGGGTTCGCCACAGTGGATCACCTTCTTCAATATATTTCTGTCCTCTGTATCTTGTTCTGTCACCTACATGTCCTCTCTCGCCGCATCCATAAACCTTCTCTTAGGCCTTCCTCTTTTTCTCTTGCCTGGAAGCTTTATCCTTAACATCCTTCTCCCAATATACTCAGCATCTCTCCTCTGCACATGTCCAAACCAACGCAATCTCGCCTCTCTGATTTTGTCTCCCAACCGTCCAACATGAGCTGACCCTCTAATGTACTCATTTCTAATCCTATCCATCATTGTCAAACCCAGTGCAAATATTAGCATCTTTAACGCTGCTACCTCCAGCTCTGTCTCCTGCTTTCTGGTTAGTGCCACCGTCTCCAACCCAAATAACAGAGCTGGTTTTACTACCGTCCTGTAGACCTTCCCTTTCACTTTTGCTGATATCCATCTGTCACACATCACTCCTGACACTCTTCTCAAGCCATTCCACCCTGCCTGCACTCTCTTTGTCTCCTCTCTTCCACAATCCCCATTACTCTGTACTGTTGATCCCAAGTATTTAAACTCATCCACTTTCGCCATCTCTACTCCTTGCATCCTTACCATTCCACTGACCTCCCTCTCATTTACACACACGTATTCTGTCTTGTTCCTACTGACCTTCATTCCTCTCTTCTCTACAGCATATCTCCACCTCTCCAGGGTCTCCTCAACTTGCTCCCTACTATCGCTACATATCACAATGTCTTCATCAAACATCATAGTCCATGGTGACTCCTGTCTAATCTCGTCTGCCAACCTGTCCATCACCATTGCAAATAAGAAAGGGCTCAGAGCCAATCCCTGATGTAATCCCACCTCCACCTTGAATGCATCCGTCACTCCTACCACAGACCTCACCACGGTCACACTTTCCTCTTACAGATCCTTACATACTTCTCTGCCACTCCCGACTTCCTCATACAATACCACAGCTCCTCTTGAGGCATCCTGTCATATGATTTCTCCAGGTCCACAAAGGCGCAATGCAACTCCTTCTGGCCTTCTCTATACTTCTCCATCAACACTCTCAGAGCAAACATTACATTTGTGGTGCTCTTTCTTGGCATGAAACCATACTGCTGCTCACTAATCATCACCTCACTTTCCTAATTTAGCTTCCACTACTCTTTCCCATAACTTCATGCCGTGTCTCGTCAATTTTATTCCTGTTACTACAGTCCTGCACATCCCCCTTATTCTTAAATATCGGCACCAGTACACTTCTTCTCCACTCCTGAGGCATCCTCTCACTTTCCAAGATTCCATTAAACAATCTGGTTAAAAACTCCACTGACATCTCTTCTAAACACCTCCATGCTTCCAAAGGTATGCTATCTGGACCAATGGCTTTTCCATTCTTCGTCCTCTTCATAGCTGTCCTTAATTCCTCCTTGCTAATCCATTGCACTTCCTGATTCACTATTTCCACATTATCCAACCTCTTCTCTCTCTCTCGTTCTCTTCATTCATTTGGCTCTCAAAGTACTCTTTCCATCTGCTCAACACACTCTCCTCACTTGTGAGTACATTTCCAACTTTATCCTTTATTACCTTAACCTGCTGCACATCTTTTCCAGCTCAGCCCCTCTGTCTGGCCAATCGGTACAGGTCCTTTCCTTCCTCCTTAGTGTCCAACCTCTCATACAACTCATCATATGCCTATTCTTTAGCCTTCGCCACCTCTCTCTTCACCTTGTGCCTTATCTCCTTGTACTCTTGTCTACTTTCTGCATCTCTCTGACTATCCCACTTCTTCTTCGCCATCTTCTTCCTCTGTATACTCTCCTGTACTTCCCCATTCCATGACCAGGTTTTCTTTTCCTCCTTCCTTTGTCCAGATGTCACGCCAAACTCCCTTCTTGCTGTCACCCTTACTAAATCTGCTGTAGTTTCCCAACTGTCTTTTAATTCTTCACTACCACCCAGTGCCTGTCTCACCTCCTCCTTGAACTCAACCTTGCAGTCTTCCTTTTCCAACTGTCACTATTTGATCCTTAAATAATCTCGCCCCATCTTATATATCGGAATGTCTGACACCTTATATTCCAAATCGTAACCTCAGATCCTCAAATGAGTGTCTCCTTAGAATTCCAAGAACAAAACTTAAAAGAAGTGGTGAGGCGGCCTTCTGCTGCTATGCACCTAAAATCTGGAATAGCCTGCCAATAGGAATTCGCCAGGCTGATACAGTAGAGCTCTTTAAAACACTGCTGAAAACACATTACTTTAACATGGCCTTTTTATAACTTCATTTTAATTGTAATTTAACTTAATCCTGATACTCTATATGTTCAATCTCCTCAAAATAACTATTCATGGTGGCTCTAAAATCGGTACTGACCCCTACTCTCTTTTCTGGTTTTTTTCCGGTTTCTTTGTGGTGGTGGCCTGCGCCACCACCACCTACTCAAAGCTTCATGATGCTCAAACAATGATGGACGGATTAAAAGGCAGAAGTCTACGTGACCATCATCATCATCAAGCCCACACTACTCATAAATTAAATATGCAACAATGATACTCTCTCCTCCTCGCCCAGACACTTCGCCCCTCTACCTCCCAGCTCAGCTCAGTCTCAGGGCTTCCCCACAATCCTTTTATGCACCCTGACCCGGAGGTGTTCCTGCCCAATCAGTCCACAGTTCCTTATTCCTTCCGGGTTAGGGTAAACAGTCCTTTTCTTCAACCCCGGAGCACATCGTTCCTTCCTGTCACGTGACCATGACGTACTCCCGGTTATAGGGCACATAAGGGCCCACAATCCCCCCTACAGTGACTCCCGGTGGCCCCCAAGGTATCCAGCAGGGCTGTGTATAAACACTACATAGTCCATAAGGCCCTGCTGGAACTCGGGGCACGATCCTGCTGTCGGGAGAGCTCCTCCTGGCGGCCTGGGGTGAGGGCCGGAGCACGAAGCCGGCAGTCCTCCACAATAGATAGATAGATAGATAGATAGATAGATAGATAGACAGATAGACGCTGTTCAGTGAATGCGGTGGATTCTCCATGATTGACAGGAGCCTGCTCAGCACCCGTCGCTCTGCCACGGATGTCAACCTGTCAAGCTCCGTGCCTACAATAGAGCCTGCCTTCCTCACCAGTTTGCCCAGGCGTGAGACGTCCTTCTTCTTTATGCTGCCTCCCCAGCACACCACCGCGTAAAAGAGGGCACTCGCCACAACTGCCTGGTAGAACATCTGCAGCATCTTATTGCAGATGTTGAAGGATACCAACCTTCTAAAGAAGTATAGTTGGCTCTGTCCTTTCTTACACTGAGCATCAGTATTGGCAGTCCAGTCCAATTTATCATCCAGTTGCACTTCCAGATATTTATAGGTCTGTACCCTCTGCACACAGTCTCCTTTGATGATCACGGGGTCCATAAGGGGCCTGGGCCTCCTAAAATCCACCACCAGTTCCTTGGTCTTGCTGGTGTTCAGGTGTAAGTGGTTTGAGTCGCACCATTTAACAAAGTTTTTGATTAGCTTCCTATACTCCTCCTCCTGCCCACTCCTGATGCAGCCCACAATAGCAGTGTCGTCAGCAAACTTTTGCACGTGGCAGGACTCCGAGTTGTATTGGAAGTCTGATGCATATAGGCTGAACAGGACTGGAGAACGTACAGTACCCTGTGGCGCTCCTGTGTTGCTGACCACAATGTCAGACCTGCAGTTCCCGAGATGCACATACTGAGGTCTGTCTGTAAGATAGTCCACGATCCAAGCCACCAGGTATGAATCTACTGAGAGAGGGATCAGTGTAGCATATAGATGATGGTATCCTCCGCCCCCACCTGGGGTGGTGGTATGCGAACTGCAGAGGGTCGAGGGCGCAGCGGACCTGTGGCCTCAGGTGGTGAAGCAGCAGCCGCTCCATGGTCTTCATCACATGTGACGTCAGAGCGATAGGCTGGAAGTCATTCAGCTCACTAGGAGGTGATATCTTTGGGACTGGGGTGATGCAAGATGTTTTCCAAATCCTCGGGACTCTCCCCTGTTCCAGGCTCAGGTTGAAGATGCACTGTAGAGGACTTCATTCCTCTCCTTGACACCATACCTACCCGTCATCTCCTTGGTTCCTCTGTTCCCTTCACCAACATGTCCATTGAAATCCGCTCCAATCACCACTTTCTGTCCCTTGGGTACACTGTTCATCACTTCATCCAACTCACTCCAAAAATCTTCTTTTTCATCCATTGCACACCCAATTTGTGGGGCATATGCACTAACAACATTCATTATCACACCTCCAATTTCCACCTTCATAATCATTATGTCTGACACTCTTTTCACCTCCAAAACACTCTTGACATAATGTACCTTCAGAATAACCCCTACTCCATTTCTCCTCCTATCCACACCATGATAGAACAATTTGAATCCACCTCCGATCCACCTGGCCTTACTCCCCTTCCATTTAGTCTCTTGCACGCACAATATATCAACCTTCCTTCTCGCCATCATATCTGCTAACTCTCTCCCCTTACCAGTCATACTGCCAACATTTAAGGTTCATATACCCTCAGTTCCACTCTCTTTACCTTCCTCCTCTCCTCCTGCCTCCAGACACGTCTCCCCCCTCTTCTTCTCCTTCTTCTTCTTCGGCCAACAGTAGCCCAATTTCCGCCAGCACCCTGTTGGCTAACAGTACTGGTGGCGGTCATTGTTAACCCGGGGCTCGACCAATCCAGTATGGAAATTTGTATTGTTGTCTGCATGTTGATTTGGAAAAATTTTACACTGGATGCTCATCCTGACGTAACCCTCCCCATTTATCCGGGCTTTGGACCAGCACAAAGAAACACACTGGTTTGTGCATCCCCTGTGGCTGGGTTGCATTCTAAAGGAATATTCAACATAATTAATATTCCTTGCATTTCTTTACAATGCCCCCCCGAAGTAAGACTCAAAATACCCATACATACTGACAACTGTATCTGATGAGTCTTGATTTCTGTCGTGACTTTTGGATGGTAGGGTCAGAATTTGGCATCAACAATATGATCCATTCTGCCTTATATTAACAGTTCAGGCTGGTGGTGGTGGTGGTGTAATGGTGTGGAGTATATATTCTTAACACTCTTTGGGCCCCTTAGTACCAACTGAGCATCCTTTCAATGCCACAGCCTACCTGAGTATTGTTGCTGACCATGTCCATCCGTTTATGAGTGCAGTGTACCCATCTATTGATGGGGACTTCCAGTATGATAATGCATTATGTCACAAATCTCAAATCCTATCAAACTGTTTTATTGAACATGACAATGACGTAACTGTGCTCAAATGGCCTCCACAGTTACTAATTCTCAATTCAATAGAACACCTTTGGGATGTGGTGGAATGGGTGATTCTCATTATAGATGTGCAGCTGACAAATCTGCAGCAACTATGTGACATAGTAGTTCGTCATGCTGCCACCAAATACAGAAAAATCCACAAGTTAATACACACACTGTCTCTAGAGTTGCTCCACACTCAATGTATTCCTCGTATCCCCTTTATACCCTCTGATCTCCCATTTCATTTCAGATGCCTCCAATTTCCAGTAAGGCTCTGCTGCACGATGACAAGTAATAAGTCTCGGGGACAGACCCTACAAAACGATGCCATTGATTTCAGGCAAGATTGCTTTTCTCCTGGACAACTATACGTTGCATTCTCAAGAGTGAGCTCGCGCAGCTCTGTCATATTACAACCGGAGTGCAGCCAGAAACTTTTAAGTTCTGGGTCTTAGCTGACCTTAAATAAAGCCGAGAACATCGCAACATCACACAAGAGAGCAGCTCACGTGAACTGACTGAACGCAGTACGAGTGATCACTTCCATGCATCAAACCTGTTCAAAAAATGCATTACACAATTGACAAGGTGATGGCTTTATATGTCATTCATTTATAAAACAGCGGAGAAGCTGTGTAAAGGCTGTTTCACAAAAAACCAGCAGAGAGTCTTATATGAGCAGGCAGTCAGCTAAAGAAGGGAATCAATAAATATCTATAATCATAATAAATGAACAAATAATAACGTACAAGCCACGGATTAAATAAAGGAAATGGGTACCTGAACAGTAAAGTAAGTCTCGAATAGCTACACAATAACTATAAGAATCGTAATAAATGAACAATAAAACAGTACAGAACCGTGAAGCAAGGAGAAACGATGGCCTTATATGGTGTTCATTTATAAAGCAGTGGAGAAGCTGTGTGAAGGCAGCTACACAAAAAACAGCAGAGCGCCACACTCTGAATGTATTCCTGGCATCACCGTTATACCCTTTGATCTCCCATTTCAGTTGAAACGCCTCAAATTTCCAGTAAGGCTCTGCTTCGCGATGACAATTAATAAGTCTCAGGGACACACCCTACAAAAGGTTGCCATTGATTTGAGGCAACATTGCTTTCCACCTGGACAAAACTATACGTTGCATTCTCAAAAGTAATCTCAGTGCACAGCTTGGTCATATTACAACCGGAGTGCTGAACTGACAACGTGGTATACAAAGAGATCCTTAACAGATAGTTATTGGTATATTTTCCCTCAGTTTAAAAAGGTTTTCTTTTCTTCTTAATAAAAATTTAAAAGCAGTTCTTTGTCCCTGCGAAGCACGGGGATTTTGCTATATACAGTATATATATGTAGATATATATGTATGTATGTATGTATGTGTATATATATATATATATGTAGATATGTATATATTGTGGAAGACTGCCGGCTTCCGAGGCCGGTCCGCACCCCCAGGCCGACAGGAGGAGCTCTCCCGACAGCGGGATCGTGCCCCGAGGTCCAGCAGGGCCTTATGGACTCTGTGGTGTTAATACACAGCCCTGCTGGATACCTTGGGCGCCACCAGGAGTCGCTGTGGGGGGACTTATGAGCTCTGTTGTGCCTTATGACCCGGGAGTACGTCACGGTCACGTGACAGGAAGGTATGGCGTGCTCCCGGGTTGAAGTAATAGACTGATTGCCCTGACCCGGAAGGAATAATAGACTGCTGGGACAGGAACACCTCGGTCGGGGCCTATAAAAGGACGGTGCCTCAGTCCAGACACTGAGCTGTGCTGGGTGGGAGAGGAGCAAAGTGTCTGGGCGAGGAGGAGAGGTTATTGTGTGTGTTGGAAGAGATTTGTGAGGAGTGTGGAAGGTGCTTGGTGCACTGGAAGAAAATAAAAGATTATTGGACTATTACCTGGTCTCCGGAGTTGTACCTGAGGGTTCAAGGGTGCTCTACTGCCCCCTACTGCCACACTGGCGTAGCCGGCAGGATTCTCTGGCCGTCTGTTGGCAGAGGACCTGCATAAAAAACAAATTTCGTGTGGGCAGACAACCCTCGGTCGATTCCCCATTTTTCACGGAGGTGCACAACACCACCCGCTGCCAAGGAAGCGGCAACAGTGCGTGCTATCCCGCTCTACAGGGCCATGGGAAAGAAAACGGGAAAAAAGAAGGTCAGTCCCAGCCGCCTGCAGGGCATGACGGACGCCGCGATGTCCTGGACCCTCCTGACCGGGAGCGAAGAAGACAAAGCGCTGATACGGGCCAAACAAGCCCGGCCGCGGCGACCGGGACACGGACAAATGCCGAGCGCATCGTACTCCTTAGACGGTCCGGGGGTGCCGCATTCCGTTACGGAGGCGGCTGCAGGTAAACCGCCTGACGTCCCGTCTTTGTTTTTATCCTGTTTTGCAGACGTCCGCCGGGAGGATTGCAGCGGCGTCTTGGACGACGGCCTCATGCCTCGGCAAAATGGCCGGCTCCCAGAAGGCAAGTCGCGGTGAAAGACGGCTAGAGACAGCCGCGGTCGGCGACAACAGACTGGTCACCCGCGGGGGATGTCGGGACGGTGGAGGAAAACCGGAGTCCGCCGACGAGGCCGGTCGTCCCCTAACGGGTCCGAGCCTCCTCGGGAGGGGAGGAAGGCGGCGCGCGCCAAACAAAAGCCACCAACAAAGAGGGACGGGTTGTGGCTGACGAGTCTGCAGCGGTAAAGGAAAAGGCAGACCGCAGCCGGCTTGTAGTAGCCAGCCGTCCCTCTGAGGACTCCAACTCCCAGGGCCTTTGCGCGACCCAGCGGAACACGTGCCTGGGGGCGACGTGCTCATTGGTTCCCGGCCGGAAGGTAAGCACAACGCGGAAGCGAAAATGCAGCCGGCCGTAGTAACTAACTGTTTGGACTTACGGGTCTCGAAATACCTCGAGCCCCTGCACCGTTCTTGCAGGGTGTCAAGACCTAAAGAACGAGTGGAGGAACTAGGGCCGACGGCAGCAGCACCTGTAAAGGCGCTGAAGGATTTCGTGCAGCGGCTGCGCCGGGAAGCTCCGGAGATGATCGATGCGGGAGTACAGGTGAGTCCCTCCGTGTCGTGAGAGTAAGGGGACACAGTGCGATCAGGCACCGCTGAGAATGAGTAGCGTGCCAAAGCACTGTGTGCCCGACAAGAGACTGGGGCGATGACCGAATGGTCGGGACTGGAGCAAACAGCCCGGGCATGCGCGCGTGGCGTGGCTTTCCGGGGCAGTACGGCTCACCAGGACCCGACCGGTCTTAAGTGCGGGGTAGCGCCGGTGGTAGGAGTGCCGGGGGATGCGCCGCTCGTGCCGGTGCAGCTGAATAGTGCTGTTCATCGGTGCGGGACGGTGCAAATGACGCCGACTCCCAGTAAGCGGAAGGTAGCGGGTGTGCAGACAGCACAGAGGCTCTCCTCTTCCCATGGAGGGCCTCAGGCTGAGCGCAAGCCCCACATTAAGCGGGAGATCCCGAAAAGGAATGGTGGGTCTCCCAACAGGATGGAAGGAAGGCTTGAGGGCGCCAGGCGCCATGATGACTTCCCTGGCAGGTGAAGGGCGGAGACGACGCTGACGGAGTTCCCGAGATGTTTTTGGTCCCGCAGAGGGAACAGCCAGGAGGACTCCGTCGGTGCTATAATTGCCGGCGACCGGGCCACGAGAGGCGCTATTGTCCCCGGGGAGACAGGAAGTACCTCCAAGGTTCGCTCGAGGACAGGGACAACGCATTCAAGGCCCAGATGACGCGTCCTCCTGGAGGAGGACGTCCCTCTCGGGGCCGGACGCTCCGCCCCAGAAGTCGTCACTAAGGGGGGAACTGTGGAAGACTGCCAGCTTCCGAGGCCGGTCCGCACCCCCAGGCCGACAGGAGGAGCTCTCCCGACAGCGGGATCGTGCCCGAGGTCCAGCAGGGCCTTATGGACTCTGTGGTGTTTATACACAGCCCTGCTGGATACCTTGGGCGCCACCAGGAGTCGCTGTGGGGGGACTTATGAGCTCTGTTGTGCCTTATGACCCGGGAGTACGTCACGGTCACGCGACAGGAAGGTATGGCGTGCTCCGGGTTGAAGTAATAGACTGATTGCCCTGACCCGAAGGAATAATAGACTGCTGGGACAGGAACACCTCCGGGTCGGGGCCTATAAAAGGACGGTGCCTCAGTCCAGACACTGAGCTGTGCTGGGTGGGAGAGGAGCAATGTGTCTGGGCGAGGAGGAGAGGTTATTGTGTGTGTTGGAAGAGATTTGTGAGGAGTGTGGAAGGTGCTTGGTGCACTGGAAGAAAATAAAAGATTATTGGTCTATTACCTGGTCTCCGGAGTTGTACCTGAGGGTTCAAGGGTGCACTACTGCCCCCTACTGCCACAATATATATGTGTGTATATATGTAGATCTGTATATATATGTATATATGTGTCTGTATATATATATATATATATATATATATACATATACTGTATATGTGTGTGTATGTATGTATGTATGTATTGTGGAGCCGACCCAGACACAGACAGGCAGACATGTTGTTAATCACCACCACACGTATTTATTTACAATAATATTTACAATTTAAAGTCATTCAGACTCAGTCCCGTGCACAAATACCCCAACACACAGTCCTGGCCACACAATGCCTTTCTTCGGGCTGCCTCCACACTCCCTTTTGCCTCGTCCTTCTTCCACCCGACTCCAGCCTTGAATGAAGGGAGATGGCCCCTTTTATCCATGACCCGAATGAGCTCCAGGTGTTTCCGACACTCCCCCGTTGGCCACGCCCCAGCGTGGCGGAAGTAACCGGCTGTTCTCCCGGCAGCTCTCCGGGTGTCCTTTTAATTCTTCCCCCCAGCACTTCCTGGTATGGCAGAAGTGCTGAGGTAACAGGTCCCCAAGTTATTGAGGCGCCTCCTGGCGGTGACCACAGGCCCCTACAGGGTGGGGCTTCCATGCCCTCAACCCATGGCCCCCAAAGCAACCAGGATGTCGGCCCCCACGTGATCCAGGGTGGGCGCAGACCCACATCCGGTCCCTCACGGCGTCCCGGCCGGGTCGTTGCAGTATGTACGACAGTATGTATGTATGTGTATATATATATATGTATGTGTATGTGTGTATATATATGTATATTTATCTGTATGTATGTATGTATATATGTATATGTGTGTGTGTATGTATGTATATGTATGTGTGTATATATGTTGATATGTGTATATATATATGTATATATATGTAGATGTGTATATGTATATATATAGATATGTGTATGTGTAGATATGTGTATATGTACAGGTAGATATGTTTATATGTATATACAGTATGTATATGTATATATGTTTATATATGTGTGTGTGTGTGTGTGTGTATATATATATATGACAGCAACACTCATAACAGTGACAAAACAATTACATTGACAATCATGTTACGTTATTTTTAAAATGTTTCCTTTTCTTTTTCATAACTTCTTTAACATACTACTTCTCCGCTGCGAATCGCGGGTATGTTGCTAGTCTATATATATATATATTTACCTTCCCAAATTCACACAATTTACTAAATATACCACAACATAAAGGAACCTGTCAAATCTCCTTGCTTGCAGCGAAAAAGCCTATGAAAAATCTTATTAGATAAAGATTTTATTTTTACAGGTGAAAATGAGAAAAGTTCTGAAAAATAATCAAAAATGATTTGTATAAAGAAAAGCAACCCACAAAAAACAAATCCAATTCTTTGTTAAAAACTGCTGAAATTTGAAAGAGAAAACAGAAAATCAATTACAATGCTCACTGTAGAGCTTCACTTGACTAACTCAGAATGCTAACCCAGAGGGTTTAACTCTCTGTATCTAAATATACACTAAGTGTGGTTCTCTAGCTGATTGTCATGGTGACCCTATTCCCCAATGTTCTATTTTAAGGGGACAAGACACATAATTAAACATGAATATATTACCACTACAATAAACATAATACATGCATAAAAATAGTTAATAAATAAAGTACTCAAAACAGAAAATGCTTGGGAACCAAACACTTTACAGATAACAAAATGTACAAAATCATATTTAATAAACAACAAAAATGCTGCATTGTCTCTCTTTGAGTCTCATCTTCTTCTTCTGTTTCTTAGATTCAGTTACAGCAGGCTATGCTGTGTCTCAGGTCCTCAGGCTGTGCTTATTCCAAAGGCTTGGTATCCACATGCACTGTCAATCAATCAATCAATCTATCTATAATAAATATTTATATTATACAGTCCTCTTCAAATTATGCATTGTCATGAAGTGCTTTAGAAACTATACAGGAATGTCCATGTTTCTTTAATGCCAGGTGCACATTTGTTCATAGTGTCGTACTGGAATGTATTTAGTTGAAAAGTTCACTCAGTTTCCAGGACCTGTCACCAACCACTCTGCCTCTCACTCTTATTAGAAAATTATCTGGCTTCTTTGTTATAACCTCTGATTTCCCACATAGAAGATAATATAAAAATGATATTAAATAGTTGAGAGTGTTCAACTTGCCTAGCTATTTGTCATTCTACCTGACCAGACGCTTGCCTCAGGTGACACACATGCGCCTGACTAGTGGAGAGGAATGTGTGTGGGTCAGAGTGTGATGTGTCAGCTCTTCTGCTACATTTGAGTGGTCTGGTTTAACTTTCTACATGCTTGAGGGAGTTCTCACTTAAAGTGACCTCTCCTCTTTTAACATGCTTCTTCTAGGTGGCAGAGTTAAAGGGAAATTTTTAAAGACTACAGAGCAGATTTCACAATGTGCTCAAGGTTTTATTTTTATTCTTTGTCCACCTCCAAAAACAATCAGAGTGCTGGGGAGCTTCAGAGGTTGAACATTCATTTCACTGCAAGTCACTTTTTAACTTAGAGATAGCTCATCTGCTGCCTGTCTCTTCTTTTACCAGAAGTGTTACAAAGGATGATGCTTTTCAGCTAATAGTTCCAAGCTGTGGAATGAGCTTCCCATGACCATCTGAACTACTCCCAATCTACTGATGTTCAGGTAGCACTTGAAAACTTTACAAAGGAACATTCAGAGTTTTTAACCTTCTGTTCTCCTCCTGGGAATTTGCACCCTTCATGGCCTAATCAGCATGGGTTGAGTTTTAATTGGGACTAACTGTAGCTCTATATTACTTGTGTTGTAATTTGAGTTGTGTTCTACTTTCTAATCAATGAGATTGCATGTATATTGGTTTGTTTTTGTTAGCCAGATTGATTGAAGGTGTCTGCTAAATAAAAAGCAATAATAAAACCAAAAATAATAGAGACAAATTGCTGATGTTACATTTAACCTCTTTCTTGATGTTTTTTGGTACTGTATGTTTTGTGTTTCCATCCCATCAACAAAACTGAATTTTAAAGGATTATTTTCTATCACAAAACTACATTAGGCGCTCTTTAACTGTTTGTTTCGGGGTCCCTTGATTTGAGTCCCTTGATTTGGGCTTTAAATGTTACTTTTCTCCCTTCACCTTTCCCAGTGATTGCACAGGAAAAGGAGAAGTGAAGTGAAGCAACAGTTTTGACAAAAATATCATAAGAAGTGTGTTTTCAACCACAAACGAATGCAGCTTCATAGCATTCCAGAAACAGAATGGCCTGCCATACAACTCAGTCCACAAAAGTGATTTTCCACTATTAAGTTCAAATACCCTCCCTGAGCAATATAGAGTTTTCACATTCTCCTGGCGTATGCATGGAGTTTCCTCTAGACACTCCACTTTTCCTTTCAAACCCCCAAAGATGTGCCAGTTAAGGTAAGTGGCAACTCTAACCTGGCCCTGTGCTATTGTGAGAGTTGATATTTAAATGAGTGTATCCCATGATATACTATTGCCCTGTCCATGAATGGTTCCTACCTTGTGCCCAGGACTTTCAAAATATCCTCTAAACTTTTACTTCTCTGAATTGGAGTAAGTAGGTTTCAGAATGATATGAGAGAATAATACAGGGGTGGTCAATTCCAGTCCTGTAGGGCTACAGGTTTTTATTCCAACACAGTTTATTAATGAGATGTCAATTATTGCTGAAGTGACATTTTGATGCTTCATGTTAGTGATCTTGTTTGTTAAGATTCTCCACCCATAATGGCTTATTTCAGTCTTAAACAGCTGCATTTGCTATTTTTAATGGCTCGTTATTAGCAATAAAATGCAAATGACAAAGGAGCCAACATTTAACTTGTTTCCATTTACACCTGTGTGGATTCATCATGCACTATTTGGTTTAATAAAACACTTAAGAAAAAAATGTGACAAAAATGATCTATTTTAGGCTTCCAATCATTTGGACGATACCCTTGGAAAAGAAAAAATCTATAATATAAGAACCTAACTCTGCAGACCAACAAGCCATAAAATTAAATGAGGTCTGAGATTGGAAAGAATTGGTTTCTAATTAAGTAATTGGGTTGGATACAGAAACCTGCAGTCACAGTGGCCCTCCAGGACTGATATTGCTGGTCCCTGGTATAATATATCAGGCATATCCAAGTTCAGTTCTGGAGAGTTGCAGTGTCTGCAGTTTTTTGTTCCACCCCAGTTTACTAATTAGAAGTCAATTATTGCTTCTGAAACAATCAGAGGTCAAGCAAGATTTGCATACTTCAGTTTAGTTAATTCACTTGTTATAATTCCCACCCTTTAATTGCTTCTTTTAGTCTTAAACAACTTAATTCTCTTTTGACATTACTTCTTGTTTTCTTAATCTGGTACTTATTAATAATGAGATGCAAGTGACAAAGGGACCATCAGTTAATTCAATTATCTAACCTGATCCCATTTACACCTGGGTGTGTTCATCATGAAGTTCAGCATTTGTTTTACTACACATGGAGAAACAGTCAAACGCTGAGAATTACTAATCTGTTCAGGGCCTTGGAAGGGAACCTCTATAATACGACAATGATCAGATGTGGTAGAAGGAAAACACTAACATCTCATAAAGTAAATAATTAATAATTTCCTTAAAATATAATAAATTCCCCTATCAGCAAAGATCAACTTATAATGAAACTGTTAGACTAGAACAGAAATCTGTAGTTGCTGAGGCATTCCAAGACTGAACTTGAGAACCACAATATTACACAATCTTTTGCTGCCATCTGCTGAGCACAACAGAAAATGCACAGGCTTAATGAACAGGCTTTTACTTTTGACTGGTGAGATGATTGGCACGCCCAGGAAATTGTATCCTTGGCACAGAAAAATATTTTAAACAGTCTATTTACACGGAAAAACAACTTTCATTGTGCAACAGATTTATCCATGTTTTTTTTTTCAAATCAGAGCAAAGACATACATTTTTTTCCAGTTCCAGCTCCTTAACATGCCATTTAAAGCTGACAATGAGAATAGTAAGCTGCCTCTAGGTTGAGGTGAGTTTTGAAAAAGTTTTAATCTGCATTGAACTTGTCAGGAAAATCATTTCCCCCGTTTTTCTAATTTTTGATCAAACTGTAGTAGATTGTTTTGTCCCAGTTTTTCAAAATATTGACAGGTTGGATAATGTTGATCCAGATATCACAAATAACAATTAACCATAGCATTTCTAACGGCCCAACCAGCTACTGATCTGTCTGTCATTCTGCAGTGGTGGTGGGGACAGCTAATGGTCGTCTTTTTGGCGTTGAAGATGAACTTCAACTTGAAAAGCCCAAGTTTCATCATCTCTATAGAGAGGGACTTTGCATCTTTGTGCTATCACTGACAAAGCTGTTTGGATGAGCAGTGAAATGTATCTCCCTAACAAGAAAGAAGTCCAGTTGCCATGATTCAGCTACCAGATAATTTCACCTGGATGACTGAGAATCTTCACAGACATCCTTGTACTATGTTGTGAAGCACAATGCAGGTACAGATGATATTGCATGCTTGCTTTGGGTTCACACACAGGTAGTTCAAGCATGAAAAGCCTCTTTTCAGCACTCCATTCAAACACTCAATTGTTCCTTTTGATGTTGCATGAGCTCTATTGAATGTCAGCTCTGCGTCAGTACAAGTTGTTGGAAAAGGTGTCATTAAGAGGCAGTGGTGCTGTAAGAATTATGTTTTTGGACTTCTCTAGCATCTTCATCCAACCTCTGCTCCTTAGGGACAAGCTGACAGAGATAGGAGTAGATTCACACCTGGTGGCATGGATCATGGACTATCTTACAGACAGACCTCAGTATGTGCGTCTCGGGGACTGCAGGCCTGACATTGTGGTCAGCAACACAGGAGCACCACAGGGGACTGCACTTTCTCTGGTCCTGTTCAGAACTATATACATCAGACTTCCAATACAACTTGGAGCCCTGCCACATGCAAAAGTTCGCTGATGACACTGCTATTGTGGGCTGCATCAGGAGTGGGCAGGAGGAGGAGTATAGGGAGCTAATCAAGGAATTTGTTAAATGGTGTGACTCAAACCACTTACACCTGAACACCAGCAAGACCAAGGAACTGGTGGTGGATTTTAGGAGGCCCAGGCCCCTCATGGACCCCATGATCATTAGAGGAGACTGTGTGCAGAGGGTACAGACCTATAAATATATGGGAGTGCAACTGGATGATAAATTGGACTTGACTGCCAATACTGATGCTCTGTGTAAGAAAGGTCAGAGCCGACTATACTTCTTTAGAAGGTTGGCGTCCTTCAACATCTGCAATAAGATGCTGCAGATTTTCTACCAGACAGTTGTGGCGAGTGCCCTCTTCTATGCGATGGTGTGCTGGGGAGGCAGCATAAAGAAGAAGGACATCTCACGCCTGGACAAACTGGTGAGGAAGGCACGCTGTATTGTAGGCACGGAGCTGGACAGGTTGACATCCGTGGCAGAGCGACAGACACTGAGCAGGCTCCTGTCAATCATGGAGAATCCACCGCATCCACTGAACAGTATCATCTCCAGACAAAGGAGTAGCTTCAGCGACAGACTGCTGTCACTGTCCTGCTCCACTGGCAGACTGAGGAGATCGTTCCACCCCCACGCTATGCAACTATTTAATTGCACGTGGGGGTTTCAGGTAAACATTTTTATTACTCTTTAATTTAATATTGTTTTTCTGTATCAGTATGCTGCTGCTGGATTATGTGAATTTCCCCTTGGGATTAATAAAGTATCTATCTATCTATCTATCTATCTATCTATCTATCTATCTATCTATCTATCTATCTATCTATCAATCACCAAGTTATATGATATCTGGTTGCTGGAACGTATTGAAACTATTGCTCTCCCTGAATATTAGAGCATCATGAACTGATGCAGGATGTCGTGCAACACAGTTTATAATAATGAGATCACCATCTCCCACAGGTTACACATTTATACTATGACACATTTTTCTGTTCACAATTTCCCATTCTCGTTCATGTGGGGTCTGAATGTGAACATGGATGTAATCTATCACACCAAGTGTTTAAATACCCACTGAGAAAAAGTCAGGTTTTGTTTTGTTGAGGTGCTCTGGATTTTCAGAAAAAAAAACTGGTTCAGAAAGCTTGACAAGGCAGATGAGACTTTGTGAATAACTGAACATACTGTGGATTTTGTGACACATGCTTCATTCCCAACAACTTGATAGAATGATTCAGAGGCATAAAACCATAAAGCAGTTAGTGCCTGTTCATCCACAGTCAAGGCTTGGCTTCTCAGAGTGACATGCTGTACTCAGACCATATTTACATTGCTGAAACAATATCTACCCGGAAAGATCTAAAATGTGCATGAAGTGCATCATCTGGATGTCCCAATAGATTAGGGAGCTCCTTGTAAAACAATGATCCATATATTCTCCTGTGATTTTTGAGATGATGCCCAATGGATGTCATTGTAAAGGAATGACTCCTTGTTGGAGTAGGACAGTTGTAGTGTTCAATTACTTCATCCTCATCTGAATGCTATTTTGAAGGGTACTTACAAAAAAGGAATGTGTTAAGCACCTGTAACACAAATTTGCAATCAAATTTAACAAATAAAGTGTTAATCTGGAGAGAAAATGGAAAAAGTGGATATTAAAGCAAAAGGGGCCAGTTTCACAATAGCATAAACAAATGCATTGCTACAAGATGTACATTATCATTACTCCACCTTAATGGGTACATTTACTTCCTAAAGCTGAAGACTGCAGTTACATCAAAAATGAATCACAATGTTTGGGCTTCAATCTGTGACTGTGTTAAAGCCGAAGAATTTAAAAGAATTTAAAGCAGCGGCTTGTAAAGACAACTATGAACTATGATACCCTGCAATTGGGAACAACCCCCAAAAATGAGGGAATTCACTAACATGGTTTTGAATGTCATTGGTGGACCCAAATCCCAAGTTCTGCATGAAATTTGCTTTGTCTCAGAGGGTGAGTCAGAACTGAGTACCAAGATAGACTGTGAACCTTTTAACCTGACCCCAGAGACGTGGATTTGCCATCATTGTGGACACAACAGATGCTTTTTATGGGCTCCTCACTTATCTGGTAACTTTGGTCAGACGATTTTCTTTCAGAATGTTTCTTCATTTAATCAATTTATGTTATGATTCATTTAATTATTGTGTTACCCCATTCAATTCAATAGATTTTCTGTTGTAGTCACAGGAATCAAGTTATCCAAACATGTCCTGGTGGATACTAAGTATAGTTCATACCTTTGATGAAGTATGGGAGTGTAACTTTTACAAGAACATTTGGAAGCACTGATTTCTTAATAATGTACAGGACAATTGAATCTGTTTGGCAATGAATCTGACAACTGAAAGTGTATATCAATTCTCATTGTACTCCTGTTAAAGGCGGAGTTTGAAATTTCTAATTTAACAGTAGAAATATAACAATCAAGTGAAAGTATTTTTTTAATAATCTTTATATTGTTGATTTGAACTCACACCATCATGATTCTTGGGTCGGTAATCTAATCTAGTTTCCAAAAAGACAATATGTAGTTTCTGAGAGACAACATGTGAATCAATAATGCCCTAAAGGATTTTATAAAAAAAGGAGAGGTGGGGAAATACAGTAAGGAGGAATGTTAGTGGGTGCAGGCAGAAGTGAGAAAGCAATTTTAAGAGAAGAAAATCACTAATTAAACAAGCTGGTGTGTAAACTACAGCAGACTACAAGGACATTGGTAATCAGATGATCCCTAAGAAATGTAAGCAGGGCTAATGAAGCAAATCTGTTTGGCTTGATGGCATCAGTCAGAAGGTGCTCAGGGTAAGTTCTGAAGAAACCTGTGGGGCATGTTAGTATATATTCACCCTTTCTATGAATCCGCAGAGGATGTCAGTATCGTGGAAAATATCTTGTATGGTCCCATCTTACACAAAAAGGGTGCTCCAAACACCCTTGAAGACTGAAATAGTTCTTACAACACAAATTACAAACCATTAAGTTGTTGGTTCTGAAAAAACTGTGACACATGATTACAGACCACCTTAATCACTTATATATACTTTGCTTACCAGGCAAATATAGCTTAGAACAAGCCCTGGTCTATATGTTCAAACGAGCCTACTTTCACTTGGACTTAGCTTGCACAGTCATGAGATAATGTTCTTTGGATTATCTAACACTATAAAGCTTCATCATAAAATAAACTAAAGGCAATACAGATAGAAACCCCACAGTGTCATGGACCAGGTGACAACTTCTGAGGCTATAGGACTATGAATTGGAGATGGTGGTTTGCAACAAAGGGGTACCTTACATCCTGTTCTTTTTACCCTCTACATAATTTTAAAGAAAGCTAAATTGAGAGTTAATTGAAAACCGAAGGCTGTAGAGATAAAAACACCCAGCCACACTTTACCGTGAAAAAGGAGTTAGTGGTGGACACCTGGTATGAAATGGAGCCTTTAAAGAGTTGTAATAATGGAGATGGAGGAGGTGAAAGGGGTGGAGGTGGTCTAGTCCTACAAAAACAAGTTTAGAGCAGGCTCTTCTTTTTAAGGAGGCTCAGGCCCAGTAATATGTGCCACAATGTACTGAGAACGTTTTGCCAGTGCTTTGTTCTGTTCTGTGCTCAGGGATGCTAGATGCCTCATCAGACTAACCAGGAAGGTCAGCTGTATTACATGTGTGACCTCTAGTGCAATTATCGTAAAAGCGAATGATACCAAAATTAAATACTATCACGAGTAAGGTGTGTTAATTCTGGTTCTTGCATTTATGCTACTTTGTACATGTTTGTTGTGTTTTGCACGATGTCTCGGTGTATTTTATATTCTACCGACTTGCTGGAGTAAGTGAATTTATACTCGAGGATGAATGAAAATATCTTACTAACGAAGTACACTCAATCTCCCATGCGTCCTCTGCGATTACTTCCGCTGGTACGGAGCGCCGTAAGGGTGACGCAAAGTAGTAGTACGCAGGGTCACAGACTCAAAGCTGGAGAGCGCGGCAGCTTACGGCGCGCACTGGCTTCGTTGAAGACGGTGCTATGACAACAGGGAGGGGTTGATGAAGAGTCGGAGGAACTCGGCCGAGGTGACATGTGAACGGCGTCGCTCCTTTTCTGGGAACTTGTAGGCAGGCGTGAAAGCGAAGAGTGCCCCAAGCAGTCCTCCACGCCTGGGTTGTCCAGACGCAGAGCAGTTGGCTGAAAATTCGCCAGACAGGTCCTGGAGTATAAGCCGTTTCTGGGTTTGTGATGAGTTACTCTGCGCTGGGCGCTCTGTTGCCTTCTTCTGGATTTAAAGACGCACCGACAATCTAGCAGGTGTAACGGAAAAGCAGGTGTTCATTGGACACCACATCTCAGGGTAGAGCCCATCTGGAGCGGTTCCTCAGGTAATGTCAAATGCCGTTCTCAGTATTTCTTACATGTGTCTCACACAAAGCCTCTACATGATAAATATTTATTTGCTGGCTAATGTGCCAACTTTGCCTGTCTTCGCTGAAGATGATTTCATCTTTCATATTTAACATAAGGCGTTTGCATTTCATTCCTAATGAAAACCAGCCATGTTCGCCTAAAATGCAGTAAAGTTTGTTGTGACATTTAAGCATCTACAGCTGCCCAAAATCTTTAAATTAAAGATGACATATAGGCTGTATTGTCCAGCTAATGCATGAGGGTTTTAGAAATACGTGTACGGAATGTCAGGACTATTGTACTACGCGTGCCGAATGGTCCAAGTTAAAATAATCAAAAAAAGAATAAGCTATGTATACATAGAGTCGTTTGAAGGTGAATTAGCTGTCCTTATTTTTCAAAGCTACAGTAGCAGAAGACATATGGCAAAAGGATTTACTGCCTTGTAATCCCAATCCCTTTTTATCTGGCTTGTTTGCATCAAGTGGATTACACAAGGTGATACAGATATTAATATCGAATCAGCATGGCCAGCTGTAGCTTTTTTAATTAATGACGTGTAATTTGCGTAATTCTTTATTGTATCTGCTGTTATTGCTGTTTATGTACTTGTCCTAATCTAAAGGGAAAAGTTTCTAAAGCAATTAAGACTTCTAAATTTGGGTTATGTTTTTGTTTTAGATAACATGTTTTATTTCATTATTAATATTTTAAAGTTATAACACAACAAATAACATTAAGATGTTTTTTACTTATTGAGTTGTGTAACTGGAATTAAATACATTCATCAATGTTTAGGCTGAAAACAGTATTTAATATAGTTATTTCATGTATGAGGTTAATGGAGATGGTGCAGTTATGTTTTTTTCTTAATGTATTTACATCACTGAGATTGTTTTTCCCTCTAGCAATAACATTTGGAAAATCTAAATAATTATTTAGAGTTCTTATAATTAATCCATGTTATTATTAACATCTTCCATAGTGCACATCACTGCAGACGTTACTTTGTTTAGTGACTTTTAGTGACTGAGTGATCTTTGCAACTTCTAATTTATCCTTTTTTCTTTTTTTTTTTCTTGTTTGTCTCTTTTACCCTAGTTTGTGTATTTATACTGTTCTGGTTTGGTAGCTCTGCAGTTGTATTTGTAAAGTCTTCCATATTAGTTTGTAATAAGTATTATAGAAGAGTATGAAACACATTTCTTTTTGCAACAACCCTTTTGTAATTTTGTTTGGTTTTTGGCATAAAGTTGATATAGAATATTTAATTTTCAGTTCATTTACTTGTTTTAAATGTTTTTATCTTCAATTGATTTTGACTTTACATATTAAATAGATGGATACTTTATTAATCCCAAGGGGAAATTCACATAGTCCAGCAGCAGCATACTGATACAAAAAACAATATTAAATTAAAGAGTAATAAAAATGCAGGTAAAACAGACAATAACTTTGAATAATGTTAGCATTTACTGGGTGGAATTGTGGTCTTTCACAAGTCTGTACCCAGGGTGTAGGGTAATGAGTGAGAGATGATTTTTTTTTTTCTTCATTTTCGCATCTTGGATATCTTTTTTGCATTGTGATAACTTTTAGTTTTCAGAATACATATTTATGTATGTTTACTTTGGCTTTATTTTTCATGTACCTTCTAGCTGGCGTTTTGTGCTAGAAATTTTATCTCAAATGTGGCCTTTTCTGTTATAGTGTCCTAAATAGTTGTAATCTATTAAGGTAGGGTTGTGGCTGGGAAAGAGCCAGTCCCGGACATAAATCTGGTTCATTGGATGAGACACTAATGCATACACATACACACAGAAACTATTATATTGGACTAATTTTTTAATCTGTAAGTGATCACACACACATGTCTTTGGGATGCGGGAGCAAATTGGATGTGTAAAGAATACATGTAAACACAGGGAGAAGAATATGAAATCGCATACACACACACACGCAGAGTGATCTAGCCATCAATTGGTTTATGTTTATGTTTGATGTAATAAGATAGTAGTGCTAACCACTGCATCATCATCCTCATCATTCTGTCTTTCTAGAAGTTCCATAATTGAAATTTATTATAGGTTGTCTGCTAAATGTGAGAATTTTCAACGTGTGTACAAATAAAGGCAATGTAATTTTTGAGCTTGTCATATATACTCGATCCCCTCATTATGTTTGTTTAAACTCCTACAGTAAATGAAAACCTTAGTGTTAGGTAAAAGGTGAAGTCCATTTGAAACTGCTATACTGCAATTGTTTTAGTGCATTGCCAAGCACTATTTTGTTAAATAAGCAGGTTTAAACACATTTTATGTGTAATGCTTGACATGTTCCTCCTTAAATTTAGAAGCAGTAAAAAATTTAAAAGGACCTCTGCAGTGAATAATAAAGGTCTGAAAATGAAACTGCAAAGAAAAAGAACAGTTGTGTAATGCAAACCAACTCCATAGGGCTAAAAAAAGAGATACAGTCATGGTCAAAATTATCGGCATCCCTGGAATTTTCCCAGAAAATTGTTGGAATTACAAATGTTTTGGTATACACATGTTTATTTCCTTTATGTGCATTGGAACAACACAAAAAAAGAGAGAAAAAAACCAAATCTGACATCATGTCACACAGAACTCCAAAAATGGGCCGGACAAAATTATTGGGACCTTTTCAAAATTGTGGGTAAATCATTTTATTTCAAGCATATGATGCTTGTTTTAACTCACCTGTGGCAAGAAACAGGTGCTGGCAATATAGTAATCACACCTGAAGCCAGTTAAAATGAAGAAAAGTTGACTCAAACTTTCTGTTGTGTGTCTGAGTGTGACACACTAAGCATGGAGAACAGAAAGAAGAGCATAGAATTGTCTGAGGACTTGAGAACAAAAATTGTGGAAAAATATCAACAATGTCAAGGCTACAAGTCCATCTCCAGAGATCTTCATGTTCCTTTGTCCACTGTGCGCAGCATAATCAAGAAGTTCACAACACATGGCACTGCAGCTAATCTCCCTGGGCGTTGACGGAAGAGAAAAATTGATAAAAGACTGCAATGAAGGATAGTCCGAATGGTGGATAAACAGCCCCAATCAACTTCAAAACTTATTCAAGCTTTTCTGCAGACTCGGGGTGCAACGGTGTCGGCTCGAACTATCTGTCGACATCTGAACGAAATAAAACGCAATGGCAGGAGAGCCAGGAGGACCCCACTGCTGACACAGAAACATAAAAAAGCCAGACTGGAGTTTGCCAAAATGTACAGTACAGGCCAAAAGTTTGGACACGCCTCCTCATTCAATGTGTTTTCTTTATTTTCATGACCATTTACATTGGTAGATTCTCACTGAAGGCATCAAAACTATGAATGAACACAGTGGAGTTATGTACTTAACAAAAAAAGGTGAAATGACTGAAAACATGTTTTATATTCTAGTTTCTTCAAAATAGCCACCCTTTGCTCTGATTACTGCTTTGCACACTCTTGGCATTCTCTCGATGAGCTTCAACAGGTAGTCACCTGAAATGGTTTTCCAACAGTCCTGAAGGAGTTCCCAGAGGTGTTTAGCACTTGTTGGCCCCTTTGCCTTTACTCTGCTATTTTGAAGAAACTTGAATATAAAACATGTTTTCAGTTATTTCACCTTTTTTTGATAAGTACATAACTCCACATGTGTTCATTCATAGTTTTGATGCCTTCAGTGAGAATCTACCAATGTAAAAGGTCATGAAAATAACGAAAACACATTGAATGAGAAGGTGTGTCCAAACTTTTGGCCTGTACTGTACTTGAGGAAGCCAAAATCCTTCTGGACAACCGTCTTGTGGACAGATGAGACCAAGGTAGAGCTTTTTGGTAAAGCTCATCATTCTACTGTTTACAGAAAACAGAATGAGGCCTACGAAGAAAAGAACACAGTACCTACAGTCAAACATGGTGGAGGTTCTAAGATGTTTTGGGGATGTTTTGCTGCCTCTGGCACTGGATGCTTTGACTGTGTGTAAGGCATCATGAAATCTGAAGACTACCAAAACATATTGTGGCACAATGTAGGACCCAGTGTCAGAAAGCTGGGTCTGCGTCAGACGTCATAGGTGTTCCAGCAGGACAATGACCCCAAACATACCTCTAAAAGAAACCAGAAATGGTTGAAGACAAAGCGCTGGAGAGTTCTGAATTTCGGCCATGACTGTACTTCGAATCCTTAATAATAATATTGAAGGTTGCATTTTCATTCTCTTTCTTTGATTGCTAATTCTTTTCCTGGTTTCAATGAAAGTGTTACAGTATTTGTTAATGGGTCTTTTACTATAACGTGACGCATCTATAAATCTCACTCTTGACATGTTTAAACAACAGTTCATTTTGTAATATATATAGTGTTTAATTTTGTTGAGTTGCAAGTCTGTGTCTCATTCTGCTATTAGATGGGCCAAATCATTATCAAATGTGCATATTGAGTACCCCAGTTTCTGGTACTATGTGCTTAATAGTTACTAACTAGTACCAGAGGCTAGTTTTTATTATTATTGAACAGTGTTCAATGAATTTATCTGTGCATGATTTTTCAATTTTTTTTTTTTAAAGTACGTAGATATGTCTCTCTTTAAAGCACGGGAGTGGTGGTCTGCCACATTGGGACATGATGAGGAGTTTGACCAGGGATGCCTATGCATTGCTGACATTGACAACAGTGGGAAAGGACAAGGTAAGTACACACTGACTCCTGTCTGAATAAACTGCATTGCTAGAATGGGTTGCTAGCTGGGTTATTAACCTGAACAGTGACTTTATTACTTAATAAACTTTTTGTAATTAATTCAGTCTATATATATAATGTACATTTATATGTAGTAGTAGTAATACGTAGTATCTTAGGATACTGTTAAATTGAAAGTTATGCATAACAGTACAGTAGTCTTAAATCATAATGTCTGTTTTTTATATTGCATTTAATTGATAAATTATGTCTTTTGTCTTGATTTTTTTTACTTGCGATGGAATGCTTTGAGAGTTTGTAATGTAGGCATGTGCTATATATAAAGTTCATGTCTTGTGCAGGCTCTTGTATCTCCCACACAGGATGTGCACCAGGCACATTGGTCTTTGTGTGTTGTCAATTATGAGACACTGAAATTTACCCAAAACCCATGTAATTGGCAAACAGAGCCGTGTGGCCTCTAGCTACAGCAACTTTTGAGGTAGTATTATTAGCAAATCACCTTTTGGCTTCCCATATAGGTGTTGTCATTACAATCAAACTGAAAACATGGAGACTATCTTGCACATTGCATAAACGAACAAGGAAGTAATTCATTTAATACTGTAGTCATTGAAGCTGTTCATAATTTTAACAGCCGAGAAGTAGTGGAGGAGTGGATAGCATGACTGTATGCACCACAGTTTTATCTAGTTGTCATGTTATAATTTTAATTAGAATATCAGAACAGTCCAGACAAGAACTGGCCATTCAGCCCAACAAAGCTTGCCAGTCCAATCTGGACAGTCTAATTCTTCCACAATAGTAAGTTGAGTTTTGCAGGTCCCTAAAGTCCTACTGTCTACCACACCACTTGGTAATGTATTCCTTGTGTCTATGGTTCTCTGTGTAAAAGAAAACATCCTAATGTTTGTGTGATATTTACCCTTAACATGTTTCCAGGTGTGTCCTCCTGTTCTTGAAAACTAAGGGTAGACAAGTGGAATATATTACCAAGTAGTATGGTAGCCGTTAGAACTTTAGGGGCCATCAAAACAGTACTTGATGTTATTCTATATTAATATGTTTCTTTTTAATCTACGTATGTCACTATTATTTGCTATTCATTCTTCTTTACTCTACTTTTTCATACAATTAGATATCAAACTCACTTATTGGTTTTCTGGAAACATTGTACTGTGCATCCACAATTTTAATTGCTTGATGGAAGGAGCAAATGTTCTGATTTTAAGTTTTACTAACTGCTCTCTTTTTTTCAGAAGATTTTATTATCTAATGACGAAGCTCTTCAGAATCAGGATATAATTCTAGCTTCAAACACTCCAATAGTATTACACTCCTAAGTGACATTAATTTATTAGACATTTCTATTTGTATTGATTAGCATTTCAGATTTAATCCTTAGTATTTTTTAATCAATTTAAAGAAATTTATATAATCGACTTCCGAATTGGACAAAATTTCAGATATCCTAATCAATGTGCATTTTGTAACCATGTTAACATATCACTGTATTTAATTTTGCTTTACCTTTTAATTTAGCTTGAGAATCTATTAAATCTTGTTAAGAAACGATTAACATATAACTTCTGTACAGATTGGGATGTCTTGCAGAAAAAAAATAGGATTGCATTATAGTAGTTACCTGTTCATATAAGTAGTTTTAAACAAATTACAAGCCATTGTTCAAGTTTATGACTATCCTAAAATGTTTAGTAGTAACTCAGTTCTTTATATTTTTGTGTCTTAGTTGATTTTGTAAGAATGGTATAGTAGTTGTTATCCTTTTTGATGTGTGCTGTGTTTCCTTACTGACTGTTTATGTTGCTTTATCTTGGCTGTGCTAAAAGTGCTGTGTGCCACCTGGGATTGGTGTTTACTCTGTTAGAGCATAATCATTGTTTGTGCTTGGCCTTGTGAGTACCCTGGGATTCATTAAATGTAATAAAATCTCAAAGGGTGCTGCATTGCTTTGAAAGCAAGACTAATCTATGTAAATATGGCATATCATCAAAAAATGTTAATTAGTGTTTCTGATTATTATAAGCAGTGGGGCTCCACGATGCTGAACACCAAGACATTATCCATAAAGTAAGCCTTAGAGCTTCATTGAGGCCTAGAAGCCAAAATCTATCTTACTGAAGACTCCATAAGCAATCTTATGGGCCTACAGTGTTTGTAAAGGGTGTGGTCATCCGAGGTAATGATGATTCAGAAACCAAGATAAACACTGGGATGCCAACTTGGTTTTCCTTGTTTTCTAGCAAACTGTAAGTGAAACAGTGATAAATGGCATGCATGCCAACAAAAGTGTCGCCCTCTGTCATTTTAACAAACAAATTGCTGCCTATCAAGGCTTTTTTTAAAGGCTTTGCTTTGGACTTAAAGGAAATCCTTCTCTTTGCTCTCTATTCAACAATTGATGCCTCCTTCCAGGTGGCTGGGCTTATATGGTCCTGGGAACCGAAGGTATGGAGCCAGTTGCCCTCACTGGGCAGTTTCTCGTCACTGTGAAGGCAAAGGAAGAGGACATAGTGGTAGCATCCCCTCTTGGTCTGCTGTGGTATTGCATAATTGGAAGGAATCCAGATGGTGGCCCTCTGACATGCATACGAGATAAGGGTTATTGCTAAAAATTGCATAACTGGATGTAGAGAGCAGAACTGTGAAAAACCCTAGCTTAAAATAACACTCACAGTACCAGTGCACAAGCCGGTCATAACGTCCAGCAACCTTAAGGGGATACTGCAAAGTCTCAGGATTTCCCACAGGGCAGCTCAATCAGTCGAATTCTTGACAAAGGCTACAAATTAACTCTGATGATATTCACAGCTGTGCTCCATGAGAACCCTCAGTGCCAGGATACGGTTGATTTTAGACTTCTTAGGCGTAAAACCAGACTGCTGTGGTCGCTGGTAGGTGAGCAAGTGATCGCAGATCCTATTGAGGATGACCTAGCAAGGACCTTATCCAGCATTGAGAGCATTGTTATCCCCTTGTAGTTGCCACAATCCAGGCGATCACCCTTCCCTTTCCAGATAAGGACGACAAGTCCTGTTTTTCAGTCAGTTGGGATGACACCAACCTCCCAAATGGAAGCAAAGATTGCTTGCAATATCAGGAGGACAGCCTTACCACCAGCCTGGAGAAGTTCACCCAAGATACCACAGATCCCTGCAGCCTTCCCTACCTTCAGCTAGTTCACCACCTGTGCAGTCTCATTGAGATTGGGTGGTTCACAGCTAATTGGAGGATCAGCCTCAAGAACTGAGGACCCAGAGATATCCAATGTCTTAGCCGGACGATCATCTGCTCAAAGTAGGCAGCCCAGTGAATCACAACTACAGTATCATCTGTAAGGACCACTCGATCAGCTGCCCTGACTGCGACTCTCTGAGTAACAGATTCGGATGTGTGTAATGCTTCAATTCTGCTGTAAGCAGGGCGTGGGTCACTAGACTATAGATAGTTTGTCACTTGCTCACAGATTTCTCTAACAAATGCCTCGTTATTTGCCCTCGCAGCCATCCTTCTTGTCACTGAAGGTCTCCCACATCACATTAGGATTGGCAGTCGCACCCAAGTTTCTAAGTTCCTCACATAAACATGCATGCAAACTTGTCAGAAACAGCCTGATCTTGTAATCTGGCCAGGTCCAGCCACATTTTCCTTGTAAGTGGTAGCCTAATGGACCTAAGCTGGATCTTCAGAGTAGCAACAACAACTCTGTGGTTCACAAACTGGACACTTCAGTAGACAATGCAGTTTTGTAAGAGCCTCCAGTGTCTGCCCACGAGGATGTGATTGAGCTCATTCACTGCACCTCCAGTATTGGAGTACCAAGTCCAACGATGTGCCTCAGGGCGCTGGAACCAGGATCCAGCGATTCGCAGCCCCTGACCTTTTGCAAAGTCAAGGAACATAGAGCCAATTTCACCATGGTCACCAGACCCATGGGGATCGAGACAATCCTCATAGCCAGTCATATCAGTGCCAATGGTCGCACTGAAATTGACAAGAGTAGTGTCCCTTTACAGGCACCCATCAACCACCAAGGGAAATTGCAAATAAAATGTCTCCCTCACCGAGACATCACTCACCGTGGTCAGAGCATACACTGAGACAACAGACAAGGCACCTAGAGAGTGCTGTAATCTGAGTCTCATAAAACACTCGTCAAAAGGGGTGACATCGGATGGAGCTGATCTGCCACAGCAACAGCTACTTCCTGAGTATGACAGCCATCAGAGCAACCAGGCCAATAAAATGTGTACCCACTTAGAGATCTGACCAGTCCCAGGTCTGTAACACCTGAGAGAGTACCACCACTGAAATATGGAGTTTACACAGCTCCTCCAACAACAGAGGAAGATGATCATCATGCTGGAGAGACGAGACGTTCCACAAGCCTACTTGAATGGGCTGCCTTAAATTGAGACATGAATGCTGCTTTTGACTATGTGAACTGCTTCCTTGATTCTAATAGCTGGTATTGACCCCATAGGCATGGACAATATCAAATAAGTGCTTTCTTCAACTGTCTACCAGTTTCTGACATCAACTGGGAGAAAGTTATTCCCACTCATTGTTTGGGTTGCACTTCAGTCTTTCGACAGATGGCTTCACATTGTTCTCTTTTACAATTAATGGGTGATAGCAAAATTTTTATCCTGGCACCCCGCCTATGTAGAGTTAATTTGCATGGAACCTCCTTCTAATTCTAGACTTCTGCTTTTCGGCAGTGGCATCACCTTCCTATAGGTCCTGTTGTGAAATTCTATTTCTTAAAGACTTTTTATCATCTTGCATTCTGTTTTATTGCTTAAGTCGCTTGGCCTGGACTGGACAAGTTGGCAGTTGTTTTAAATCTTTTCCACTTGTAGAAGATCTTTGTTGGTTGATTTGTTTGGAGATCTTCTTAAATCCCTTCCCAGACTTGTAGGCAGCTATAACATTGTTTCTGAAGGCCTCTGAGATCTCATTCCATCTAGGCATGGTGATTACACATACTTCAATAACAAAAAACAAACCAAACTAAATGTCTTGAGTTTAAATAAGACAGGATTCTTCACAATTCTCTCTAATGATATTCTAAATCATTTTATCCTGATGTGGTGCACCTGATTCTAATTTTAGGTGTCTGAGGTAATGATAAATGTAGGGGTATAGTTACTTTTTCCAGTTGCAAAATTTGCATTTAAATTATACAATGGACTACAAAATGTAAATGAGGCATGTTGTTTGTTAAAGTATATTATATCACCTTTATCTATAGATATTATTTAAAAGAAGATGAAATCTTGATAAGTTCACATGTGGAAAAAGAGAAAACCTTTCATGGGTTGTGCTTAGTTTTTCACTTAACTGTATACTGTTAAAAGAAGACATAAAGTACATATTAGTGTGCCTAATGAACATGCATTCTAAAGTGAAGTATATTTTGTAAATTAAAAAAAAATAACTAGCCCACTCTTGTGCTTTATAATTGAGATGAAGGCAGGGGTCCTTTTATAAAGGACAACCTTACAACATACTGAAACGTCATTGTTTCAAGTCAAAAATGTTATTGAGCATTGACCTGCGTCTTTAGATTTACATGCATATTGCAAAACAGAGTATTCATGTTGTTTTAAGATGATATAAATACAACAATCAAGTCATTCTTAAGAGATTAAGCTATTTTAAAAGGAGATGAGCTATAAGATTTAATTCACAAACTACCCTGTTTGTCTACCGCTGTGTCACCCTTAAAGCTCCAAGATTCATCTCAAGTCATTGCCAAGTGTTGTTATTGACCTTGAATGCTGATGCCCAAATGTTAATTGCTGTCCCTGTTCTGTGTAGACAACTAGACAATAATAACTGAAAAAGTCACATTTACTATATTCTTTAATTATATGGAAGCACAGTGTTCTCCCTAGCGAGCGCCCCACTGTCCTCTCGCATGACATTGTGAGGAGACAGCCGCAGATCTACAGGCACAGGCAGATCTAATGATCTGCAGAGATGGCAAAGGACGAGCGGGCGGGTGGGCAAATACTTTAGAAGCAGGATTGCAAGTGGCGAGGTGAGAGGCGTGGGACGGGATGGTGCTGATCACTCAATGCTGAATAAGTTAATTGCGGGGACGAGGTGGAGCGGAGTTCACAAGCAAAGAGTATGGGGAGGTGGGCTTTCGAGACGGGGTGTATGTGGTAATAGCGGGGGTGGAGCAGCTTAATACAGTAGCAAGGAGTATGGAGAGATGTGCAGGCGAGAGGGGGCTGTACATGCTAATAGCGGGAGCAAAGCGGCAGTTCACAAGCGAATGTGATAGTGGGCGGTTGAGAGGAGGACTGATAAAATAAAAAAAGACTAGTGGAACCAGCCTGTCGGATATCAGAAAAAGGCGTTGGAAAGTGACGTCTCTGTTCTCGGCGTCAGTGCAGTTAGTGCTGCTAAGCATACAGCTGCTCTCTTTTTGTTCAGCACGCAGCAAACATATATATATATATATATTGTGAACGATAGGGGGCGCTCTCGCTCCCTTGAACCCCTGTCCACGACTCCAGACACCAGGTAAAAGTCCTCAAGTTAACTTTATTTTGTCGCCACAGTGCACAAAGCACACTCTCCTCCACAATACTCATATAATTACAATAAACCACAATAATAAAATCCTCCAGCTCCCAGACGCGTTGCCACCCTTCCACCCAGCTCAGCTCATTGTCTGTGAGTTCCCATAGTCCTTTTATATCTCCTGACCCGGAAATGTTTCTGCCCAACAGTCCACAAGTCCTTATTCCTTCCGGGTCAGGGTAAATAGTCTTTTTCTTCAACCCGAAGTCCGTCGCTCTTCCTATGACGAACGTCCGGGTCACAGGGCACGAAGAAGCCCTCGGTCCTCCCTGCAGCTCCCTCCTGTGGCCCCCACGGCATCCAGCAGGGCTTTGCATAAAAACTCCATTGTCCATGATGCCCTGCTGGTCTTCTGGGGACCTCCACGCTGCAAGGTGGGCTCCACCTGGCGGCTTGGGGGTATTTGCCGGGATAAATGGTCCTGGTTGAGCCTTGATTAAAACGAACATCTTGGTCCCTGGAGAGCCTAGGGGGAATATTATTCCAAATCGACATCTTGTTCCCCTCTCTCCAAGGACAGTTCTGCCAAATATGGCCCAACCTTCGGCACCCGTAACACTGCCTCTGTTCTCCTGGTACTCTCCCCCTATGGGACTGAAAACAATAAGGAAATGTTAGGTCCGCCCCTTTTTCTGGGAGAGAAACCCCGCCTCTAACGGTGCTTTCACTCTCTCTTTCTTGTCAGGAGACCCCCGTTTTATTATCGGGATCTTCTGCTTAATCTGGGGCTTGTCTACAGTCCGAGTCTCTCTATTCAGTAAAAAGAGACCGTTTACTGTTTGCACCCCTTTACTTTTACAAATTACCGGCGGCGGCGTCTTCAGGGCTGCCTCGCTCTGGGAGTCAGCACTGTCTAGCTGCCCCAGATCGATTAGCCCTTCCGCCACCACTCGTTAACGCATCGACTCTCTTGCAGGGTACGTCGTGCATTGGCACCCGCTACTTATTAAACGCGGGCCCGGATCACACCGCATCCCTCTATTATGTACGATATGGGTCTCGCTTACCTGTATCGCCGCATCATTCATTACGGGAGGCTCCCACAAATCGCCGCGACGTAGGCCCTCACCTTCTCCAACGGCTCTCTGGCTGCCGCTCCCAAATCCCCGACGATCTTTTCAATGGTCGTCAGGACCTGTAAGACAATCGCTACAGGCTCGATTAGTTTTTTGAGCTCCCGCAAATTTATATAATTATTTATTTCGACTGGCATAAGACTTACTTCCTTGTCTGTCTTCTCTGCCGGCCGGGAGCCAATGAGCACGCCAGCTTCAGGCACGTGCTCTGACGGGTATCGCGGAGGTTTCTGGGACTTGGGGTTCTCAGAGGGTCGAGTTGCCTTCTTCGGCGAACTGCGTTCTGTCTTTAATATTTTTGCGACATCCCGATTAGCTACTTCCCGACCCTCCTTTCCTTCTTGTGGGTTGAGCGATGCCTCGCTCGCCACCCCCTTCCCCTTCGGAAAGACCAAGTCCGTTCCTTCGGGCTTGAAGGTGCAAACAGCAGGACGCGGAGCTCCTCCTTCCCAGAATGCACCGGGTTTGCTACCGTGTCCCTCGTCGGCTGCAATCATGCGGAAGTCAACTTCTAGGCGCTCTGGCTTCGACAGGAGAAGGCCGTCATTGTCGGGGCAGTCTCCTTTTTCCCTCGGAGCCTCCAGATGGTCATCTCCAAGGTACATGCACGGGACAAGGTGAGAAACAATAAAAGGATTTTTAATGTCGTTCCCGCACGCATCTTTAGAGGGATCGCTGTTTCCTGGAGGTTTCTCCGACTTGTAAGGCCTCTCCTTAACTCCTCCCGAAGGCCGCCATTGCACCTACGGCACTCCCGCTGGTGTTGTCGCTTTGCTTGCCCTTCTTTCCCATTTTGGACTCGGAATTTTCGGGTTCTGGCGATGCTGTGTGATGATTCCTGATTCCGTAGTCTTCTCGGGGCTCGTTACCCACAGAAATATTTTATTCAGGTCCTCTACAAACGACGCTAGAGTATCCTGCCGACTACGCCACTGTGAACGATAGGGGACGCTCTTGCTCCCTTGAACCCTGTCCACGATTCCAAACACCAGGTAAAAGTCTTCAAGTTAACTTTATTTTGTCGCCACAGTGCACAAAGCACACTCTCCTCCACAATACTCATATAATTACAATAAACCACAATAATACAATCCTCCAGCTCCCAGACGCGTTGCCACCCTTCCATCCAGCTCAGCTCATTGTCTGTGAGTTCCCATGGTCCTTTTATATCTCCTGACCTGGAAGTGTTTCTGCCCAACAGTCCACAAGTCCTTATTCCTTCCGGGTCAGGGTAAATAGTCCTTTTCTTCAACCCGAAGTCCGTCGCTTTCCTATGACGAACGTCCGGGTCACAGGGCACAAGAAGCCCTCGGTCCTCCCTGCAGCTCTCCTGTGGCCCCACGCATCCAGCAGGGCTTTGCATAAAAACTCCATTGTCCATGATGCCCTGCTGGTCTTCTGGGGACCTCCATGCTGCAAGGTGGGCTCCACCTGGCGGTTTAGGGTATTGGCCGTATAAATGGCCGCCATCCTTCACAATATATATATATATATATATATATATATATATATATATATATATATATATATATATATATATATATATATATATATATATATATATATATATATATATATATATATATATATATATATATATATATATATATATATATATATATATATATATATATATATATATATATATATATATATATATATATATATATATATATATATATATATATATATAATATATATATATATATATATATATAAATATATATATATATATATATATATATAATATATATATATATAATATATATATATATATATATATATATACTAGTAAATAATTCTAGCCGATAAGTAGTGTGTTAAAGAAGAAATGAAAAAGAAAAGGAAACATTTTGAAAATAACTTAACCTGATTGTCAATGTAATTGTTTTGTCACTGTTGTGTGATGAGTGTTGTTGTCACATATATATATATATATTTACACACACACACACATAAACATATATATATATATCTACATATATACACACACATACACACATATATACACACAAATACATATATATATATATATATACATACATACACACACACATATATAAACATATATATACATATACATACATATCTACATATATACACACACAGCTATTTCAGTATCAGTGCAATACGCTGTTTGTTAAATTGGTTGACTCCGCCTTACGTGCAATAACAAATCAAATCATTCAGTTGTCTTTGCTCATATGTCATTTTAGAGCTGGACGCCTGGCATCTTTTTTTGGCCACAAGTTCGTTTCTGTTTGGTGTGAGGTTCTGTGTTGTGGAGATTCTCAGGATGGATTGCAGGTGCTCATCAGTGAGGCGACTTCTGTGTGCTGTTTTGTTAGTCTTTATCACTGAGAAGAGCTTCTCACACAGATATGTGCTACCAAACATGCACAAGGTTCGAGCCGCATGTAGACGGACTTTTTTTGTTCTTCAAAGTCACCAAAGTGCCGCGCAAACTCAGTGCGCAATAACTCTAGCTTCACAATAACTTGCAGCATCATAAGGTAGACTTGATTAACGCGATAAGTGTTCGGCAAGGCAGCTGAAGGGCTGCATTATGGGATCTGTAGTTTGTGTTACCAGCGCTTCATATACCCGGGCCATTAATAACAATAATACAGTATATAAAATGATCTCGCGGGCCGGATATAATTACACGCCGGGCCGGATGTGGCCCGTGGCCCTTGAGTTTGACACATATGGACTAAATAGAACTTGAAAAGATATATTTTTTCAAATGTGATCGCGCAATTCAGATAGAGTTGACGCAAGACTACAGCCTGCATGCCTCAATGAGTCATCCTCCCTCGCTCTTACTTTTTACCATTCATCTAATGAATACACTGAGTATGGCTTTACCAAAACAATCATTGATGGCTAATAAAGTATCCATTATTCGAGTATATACATATATATATACCCAGATCGCAGCGAGAAGTAGTGTGTTAAAAAGCTAGAAAAGAAAAGGGAACATTTTAAAAATAACGTAACATGACTGTCAATATACAGTATTTGTTTTGTGAGTGTTACTGAGTGTTGCTGTCATCAAGGATTTGATTATCATTATTTCTTTCAATCAGGTTCGATTTGTAGGATGTGTTGTGTTCAAGTTACATTCCGTGTTTGTCAATCGCTGTAAAGATGACAGGTTTCATTCATCGATTCGCTTCTTACTGCATCAATAAACAGCTCGCCTTCTTCTTTATCTGAGACCTGACACACTGCATGCACGGGTTTTTTACACTGTCTTCCTTTAGCGGACATTGACTTTTTCCACCGGTGCTTTGTTTCCGCAGTAGCTGGATTTATGAATATGCTTATCAGACGCTTCATATTTTTGCTGCCTTTCAATTGTGTAATTCGTTTTGTTCAGCTTTTGGAACTGTTGCTTTTATCTGTGCACTGCGCCAGTTCACGGAGCCGCCGTGTACATGCATCGGGTTCCCAGCTGTGCTGGTGCCATCTCGCTATGTCCATGGCTGTATTTAATGTTACCTTAGTCCTGGCACTTAAAACTTTCTCTCGCAGTTTCGCTGAGTTTGTGTCAAACACCACCCTGACCATCTCATCTTCCTCTCCATAAGCACAGTCCTTCACCCGTGAATATTTACCCGTGGCAGTTTGCTATTAGATTGCCGCTGACGGACGGCCTTATATGGGCAGGCACTAAATTACAAACGCCAGCGGCAGCCTGTCTATGAACTTAATTTAAAGTGTAGGTTTACATCGTGCTTTGTTTCCGTAGCAGAACTCATGAATATGGTTGTATATGTCACTCGCCGCTTCTTATTGTTTCGCTGCCTCTCAATTATATAATGCATGTTTTCTTCAGCGCTTTTTGAGGTCTTCCTGGTTTTCTATGTACTGCGTGATTACGGGAGGCGTGATGATGTCACACTAAACTCCGCCCACGGCGTTGAAGCTCATCTCCATTACAGTAAATGGAGAAAAACTGCTTCCAGTTATGACCATTACGCGTAGAATTTCGATATAAAACCTGCCCAACTTTTGTAAGGAAGCTGTAAGGAATGAACCTGCCAAATTTCAGCCTTCCACCCACACGGGAAGTTGGAGAATTAGTGATGAGTCAGTGAGTGAGTGAGTGAGTGAGGGCTTTGCCTTTTATTAGCATAGATATAATATACACACACACACAGTTGTTTAAGCATTAGGTGTGATGTGTGTGCACAAATCCTTGTAGAACTCACTGTGGTTCCTGTTCAAGTGACTCCCTCTACCATTTTTATATGTGCTCATACTGAGGGTTTTGTTAAAGTGACCCCATCTGCTGTTCTTATATTTGCTTATATTTGGACCTGCGTCCATATTGCAAAAAGTGTTCAGAAATCCTTGCAGCACACACTGTGTTCTCAGCAAACGTTTTGTCACCGAATTGCTGAGGGTTTTGTTAAAGTGACCCATCTGACATTGCTTTTTTTGTTCATATCTTGCCCTGCCGTAGTGCAAGTGTGCATTGAATATCCAACAGGCTCTCACTTTCCTACTCAAAAGTCTTATTCATACAAGTACTTTTAATTTTTTTCCAAACGTTTTACCAACATGAGCAAAAAAAGTGTTCAGAAAACAACACTGCTCAGTTATTTCAGAAAAGAGACGTCACAAAGTAATGAAGGTGCGGTTTCAACTCCTGATGTAGCAATTTCAGACAAATACATTGCTGAGGCTGGTCCATCAGGGGAAATCTCTTCAGCAAACACTCTGCCAAATGATAAATCTAAGCACCGCTTATCCGGCATAAACAAACAATAGTTTAAAGATTTTGATTGGCTAATGGTCAAAGAAAATGATATGTGGTGCTCATTGTGTATGAAATATTCAAACAAACAACCCCCAAGGAGGGAGTTCCCTTGGGTAAACGTGCCATGCACAAGAATTCGAAAAGAAAGCTTGCTGGACGATGAAAAAAGTAAACCTCGCATTGAGTCTTCTGCTGACCTTTTAGGAAAGCGCGTGTACTAGAGTAAACTGGAATCGGTCAAATTGAAAGATCTGTATCTGTGTTAAATAACGTACAGATAGATGTCTTTGTGGGAGCTTTAAGATTCATGCATTGGTTGGCAAAAAATTAGTTGCCATATACAACGTTGTTTGAAAAGCTGTTGGGACACTGTAAAGAAATGGGTTGTTCCATATTACAGCATCTCAGTGTTGGTAAAATGCACATTACACCTCTGAAAGAATAATGCAAGAGCTGTTGGATGTATTGACATCAGAAATAAAGTCTAACATACTGAAAAATATACACGTTGAAAATTTTTTCAGTATTCTGTGTGATGAAACCACAGACATCTCAGTTGTAAAGCAATTAATTCTTTACATTAAATGTGTTTCGCCAGGTCATTAAAGATGTCAGAATTAGATTTGTGTCAATCTGCAATATGATTGATAGCAAAGCAGAAACTATAACCAGCACACTGAGTGAGACTATGGACACACGGCTTGAGAACTGCTAATCTGGTTGGACTAGGGTCAGATGGAGCGGCTTTTATGATTGAGAAACAGAAAGGTGTGGCAAAGCTGTTTAAAGATAAAACATCTGGACTCTTGGTCAACTGCCACTATGTAAACCACCGATTGTCCCTTGCAAGTGCCCAAGCAGCAGCTGCTGTAGTGTATGATTGTGGTGTAGCGGGTCCACAGCTCAAGGGCCTCTTTTTAAATAAATAATTGCCGCACTCGCAGCTTAGAGAGGGGGTGTGGTAGTGTAGCAGGAGTGGGTCCCGGGTGAATTTGTGATGCGGGCGGTCCTTGCTTAAGTGCACAGGTAAGGAGTCGTCTGCATCCATTATTGATGCCGGGAGCTGCTAATGGCCACACCTGATCCACGTCCCCGTGATAAATAATAGAAGTGCGAGGTGGCTAGGGGGAAAGAAAAAAAGAAGGGGAGGTTAATGGAGAAGGAAGCAGGACGGAGAAAGCCGGTGATAGATAGAGAAATTTTTGCAAGCAGCTGGGAGAGGTGAGCCCGAGTGGGGTGTTTGGCCGGCACCCAAGGGCCGATAGTAGTGGTCACTCCTGCTGAGCGTTTGTTTGGAGCAGGAGTGACCAGGAGAAGGTTGGCTCACCGCAGTGAAGGCAGCGGGAGTTGGGGACTTGGGCTCCCCAGCGACTAGCACACACTCACACTGGGGCTTCCACTTCCCAAGTCTCGGTCTGGGTGAGCAGAACCGGAGCTAGGGATTGGAAAGGCTACCAGACCAGTACTGTGAAGAAGGTCAGCTGCATGTAGGGTGACTCCCCTGGCGCAAAGCCTGGATGGGAAAAACAGGGGAGTGACCAGTAAAAGAATGCACTGGGCTTTGTTTTAAAAGGCTGTTCCAAGCCATTGTTTTACTTCGTTGTTTTTAAAGGATTTTTTGTAGTGTGTTTTTAACCTCCACAATTCACCAGTTTTTATGGATTATTTATTTATTAACTTTGATGCACTGCACTTTAATTTGGACACTTTGTTTTTGGTTTGTTGAATTCAAATAAAAGCACTTTTGCACTTTTTGTACCATCCCCTTGCTTCATTGTTGTGCCTCACTGTCCAGCTCATTGGTGACATTACCGATGGTGTCGGGTTCGAGAGCTCCCAGAAGGAAGATGGGAGCACGGAGCGGAACAAACATCGTCATAATGATGAGTGTCAGCAGATGTGTTAAAACTTGCAATTTTGTTTCTTCTCTGATGGTGCTTTCAGACATATTACCTTTGTTGTCCAACTTATCTAGGGCTTGGCAAAGGCAAGATCGCCAAATTGTCCATCATGGAATTGAAAGACACTCCTGGGAGATATTTTCAAAGCCTTCATCATTGTCTGGCAGAAGAATGGTCAGATCTGTGCATTGTTTATACACAGAGTGATGTAATGTCATTCAAATCTGCAATATATGATAAATACCTAGAAACAGTTGTCAAGCACTTAGATGCAAGATTCCCTGACATGCCAATTATTTCCAGGTTTTCAAAAGTTTTCAGTGCAGAATCTCACGATTCAGGTGAGTCTGCTGAAAATCTTTCGATCGATCATTACTCCAAAAATTGTAGCCCTCCAATTTTAAAATGTAAAAGTAGCAGGCAAGAATGGACAGTTGCGTCAAAAATGATCAGAAAACAAAGAAGATACAAAGACTACAGTCCAAAACAGATTTTACTAAAAATGACAACGACATCAGAGCTCAAAGAGTCGTTTCCAAATTTAGCCAAACTAGTTCATGTTGGGCTAGTGATCCCAGTGAGCACAGCTGAATGTGAAAGGGGGTTTTCCACCCTTTAAAGGATCAAGACATGTTTGAGAAATCACATGAATCAAAGCACGCTAAATCATCTCATGCTGATCTCCTTGGAGGGCCCAGATCCTGGGGACTTTGATTGGGCCTCTAGGAAGAAAAGAAGAATAAATATGTAACACCTTCTGCATATGCAAGTTGGCTTTGAAGAATATTTTTTAATTTTTCTTCATTAGGTTTCCCATACCTTTTTTTCATTGTTTTCACTTTTCTTCCCGACAGCGACAATAATTGTGCCTCTTGGTTTGTGTCATAACAATTGTTATTTAAAATTTTTGTTAGGGTTGCAGGATCCTGAAATGGATACAGTGGTACCTTGGTATATGTCCGCTTTGGAATAAGTCCAACTTGGTATATGTCCTGTTAGACGCAAAAAATTTTGCTTAGTTTACAACCTTTGTTTGGAATACGACTCGCGTGCTAGAACACTGTGCACTACCCTTGTTTACCTCTCTGGAGACAAAGCCATGACTGCCCACAAGTGTCAGTATGCGCTATAACTCTCTGTGAATTTTCACATGATTTTGTGTTTTTTTTTTTTCACGTAAATTTGAATTGATTGTTGGAAAGTATGAAGGTGGCATGCGTACCTGGGACTTGGCTGCTGCATACCGTATACCGAGAATGATGGTATTTACGATTGTGAAAAACAAAGACGTTATTAAAAAGTAAAGTGAGGTTACATTTTAATTTATTTCATCTAATTGCTTTTGTATTTATGTATTTTAGTATTAAGCAGAGTTTAAATTATTTTATACAACCCCATCAATATATAATGTGTCAAAAACAATAGGATTTTTTTTCATGGGAACGGATTGATAATTTTCCCTAATTAACTAATAAAAACAGTGCACATTTTCCCCACCAACAAATTTCCCCGTCTTGCCTGACCCGGCTACTTTTTCATGTCACCTGGCTGGAAAAAATTTCTGGGGAGAGCACACTGAAGCATATTTCTTTATTTTGCATTGCTTACTTCCTCTAAGTTGATAAAGTATGTGTGTGCTTCAGTGAAAGAGAATATTGAGCCTGCACGTAGCATGCAATCATGACAAAAACTGAACAGATGTTATAGACATCCATCCATCTATCTTCCTAATCTGCTTATCCAAGGTAGGGTCACGGTGCACCTGGAAACTATCCCAGCAAACATTGGAAGCTAGGCAAGATCACTCCCTGGATGGTGCACTGGTCTCTGGCAGGCAAACACACACACCAGGGCAATTTTTGCAACGCCATTTCACCTGACCTGCATGTGATTGCACTGTAGGAAGAAACTAGAGCATCCGTGGAGAACATTCAGTCTCCATGTAGACGTGAATACCAGTGTCCATCTGCTTCCTTATTCCTTCCTTGCTACCCAATATTATTAATAATAATAATAATATTGTGAGGGTAAATCAAAAATTAAAGGCAATTTGAAAATTATGTGGTAACTGTAATGAACAGAAGCTGAAGCATTACAGAATGTTTGTGTACCGTTCTATCATTAGTCTAGTTCAATCCAAGGTTAAATGAGCATGGACTCTCTGCTGCAGGATTGCACCATTGTTGAACAATGCAGCCTAGTGAAAATTTTTTTTTTTTGGTCGAGGCAATGATCCTCTGTGAGGTCAGGTACCAAAGTGGATGCAACCACCCTTGTGGACAGGTACTAAGAAACATTTTTTTTTTAAAATAGTTTAGGGTTCATGCAGGGATAATATATCAGAAATAGTATTGAATCCACAATGTAGGTGACAGAATTCTGCTATAAAAATTCTCAGAGTATAACAAAGCAAAGGGCATTGCTTGGCCTATGACACAATACAATAAAAATATGCAATTAAAGGAAGAAACCGTAAATAAAAAAAATGGAACATGATCTTAAATTTCCAGCAAAGCATCACTACTTGAATAAAGGCTGATGATACACATTTACTGTGGTACTCTGGTCAGTTTCAGTCACTTGAGCATTGTAAATTTCCAGTGTGTTTAGCTTTTTTTTTGCACCCTCAAGCCTTTTATTGGTATTTTACAAGTGGTTTTTCAAACTTTTTCAAGATTTTTTTGGGCTTTTTCAGGTGTTTTTTTTCACTGAAGTGCTTTTAAGTGGTTTTCAAGCATTTTCCAGCATTTTCAAATAATTTGAAAAGTGAAGAAAATGAATATTGATTTGACATTTTTCCATTTTGTAGGCTTTGATGTGTTGTTGTGTTGTGTTTCCAGAATGTCTTCTGTGACTTTCGTGCTTTTAATCCTGGTGATCACATTACTGAAGAGCAGGTGTCCTGAGCGCCATAAATGAACATTTTGGGTTCACTGTGTTCTGCAGTAAAGATGCCAAATGTACAATTCTGTATACTCTGAGAAACATGCAGTGTCCTGAAAAAATTCAGCATTACACATGGGAGTTGCTAAGCACATAAGTAGTGATGGGGTGAAGGGCGCATTATTTTAACAAATTAAAAAATGTCTCTTGCTGTTGGTGCAACTTCATCTACTCTAGACTAGTAACAGCTAGGGGTTATCATGCAGAGCTGTAATCAACTCACAAAAAGCTGAATGTGCATTGTATACATTTAATCCTGCATGTGCAGTTTAGCTTCACTGGGAGCCAGTGATTATTGCAGCAGCACTCTAAGGCAAGACATTCAACTTTGCTGTACCACTTTGCCTATTTGTTAAAACATATGTACTGAATTTTAACCCAATTAAAGCTAAATGTATGCCTATAACTTTTGTTGAATTCTTGTCAGTTGATTGCAAGCTACGTACCACAATCTGTCCCTCAACAGCTGTCACTGGAAGACCAGTGCATGTGCATGACAACATTAGAATTTTTTTTTTTTTATTTCAAGGTCAGTGGGAGATACGGTTCAATTTCCTCTCCTAGGGCCGCCTGTATAAATGATGTGTATGCAGAAAAATGTTGCGTATGCCCGTTTCCACGCTCATATCTTACATATAATATGATGTATAAAAACTAAACTTGACGTAAACCATGCACTTTTTCACGCCACCTCAATACTTTGTGTACGCAAGTTTTCCACTTGGTTTTGCAAACTGGGAGCACTCTGTGTCAAAGCAGTACTAATGTTCCTGTGTGGTTTTCCTTTATTTTTGCCTGACGTGGCTTTATCAAATACACTGAAATTAACTGCATATCGTTTTTTAGTTCAGGGCATTGGATTGTAATCAGCCTGTAACAATATAATGGTCCACCGAATGGCCAAACTATTCCAAATACCATAGCCACTTCAGCGTTGTTACTGAAAGTGCACCACTCAGAGTGTTTTAACCCACTGTATCCGAGTGTGGAATCACAGCTGTACAGCAGATGATCGGAAATCTCTACGGCAGATTGTATCAAGAGCAGGGTGAAATATCGGGATACAGCTTCTAGCACACGCCTCCTCAGCCATGGGCACAGTCTATTTGAACTTTTCCCATTTGACAAACGCTTCAGATCCTTTCCTGTACTGACCTTGTGGTTCAGAAACAGTTTCATCCCAAGAGCTATATACACACTCATTGTCCATCAAGTGCTCCCGGGAGAACTGTTTGTACTTATAAGTACAACCTAAACCACTTATGCTTTCATTTTGCATAATTTTCACTGTTTTTTTTATCCTATTGTTGTTGTTGTTGTTATTTTACTATGTTATAGAAAATTAAGTTTATGGAGGATTTGGATATTGAATCTCATTGTACCATACAATAACAATAAAGGAATTCAATTCAACAGAAGAGAGCGCATAATTACAGATGATGATGACTGCATTCTAAGTTGATTTAGATTTCCAGGTGCTGTCTTCTTGGAGCTCTTGATATCATTCTTGATATCATGAAATGCAGTAAAGTATATATATTACATTATACAGATAAGTTTTTAACTTCGTTTAAATAATGTATATTATTAATGATTAAATATGCAAGGTCTCAGTGGCGACACGGTAGTGATGAGCTGGCGCAGAGTTCAGGGATTGTTCCTGCCTCGCGCTGTATGCTTGCTGGGACTGGCGTGACCCTGGATGGATAGAAGGCTGGAATAATTAAACATGTACTAGAAAAGGAAGGACAGGGATCGGGGAGTTAGTACATTTGAAAGAGACAGTACTGCTGCAATAAATTAATTAAGGGTCGTGCACGGCGCAGCAAACATCTTGAGGGAAGCAGAAACAATCTCTGGAACGGGTGCCAGCTTGTCGCTACCACCGCACCACCTTTCCTCAATGATACATGCTTTAATTTCTATCATCATGAAAATGATAACAAGTATATATCTTAGTATTTAAGTTGTTCAGAGAGCTGTAACACCATGAATGTAATGTATTCTGTGTCCTGTCAGTGTAAGAGAAAGCCCATTTAAGAAGCACATATTGATTCACACACATAAGAGAACATAGAAGAACACAGAGTACAAAGCATTTGATGTGCTACTTTAGGTACGGTAGGATTTGAGAAGCTATTGAGTTAAACGATTTTAAGATGAAGTTTGACGTTCTGTTTTAATGACAAAATTAACTACGTGATTAAAGTGGAAATTTCTACCTTTTTTCTCCACTGTGTCCCAGTTTTATTTCTTTTCTCTGTACCCTAATACACTTCCATATGACACTCGAATGGTGGGCAATGACTTGCCTTTTCACAGCAACTTTGATATCTGACCACTTCTTATTTATTTTGGGCACTATGCGACTTTCTGAACTTGAACTTTCGAGTATCTCCGCCACTTGGTCACTCAATCAACTTCCTTATGTTGTTTATATCACTGCTTAAACCAGCAAATATTACGTTTTTCCTTGCCTGTACTTGGTATTTGCTGAAATTGTTCTTTTTGCCCTCATTGTCTTTTCACAGAACACAAAACATAAGGGGCTATTTATATTTATTTGCATATTGAAATGGACGTAATTCTGGGAGGAGTCGGGGTGGGGAGGCAGGTACGTGCACGAGTGTTACTTTTCACACTGACTGGGATTTATAGAGCGGTAAAACATGGAAATTGTTGTACGCACAGTTTTATGCATCTGGATTTTTTTGTGCATACACACATTTCCGCTTTTGTCCATGCACCATGTTTTAGTGTGAATTCTACACACAGCATTCTGCATGAGGCCCCCTGTTCCCTCTCCTCTCCAATGACTGCATTTCCAGTGACCCATTTATAATCAGCTAATAACACCATAATGATTGGCTGATTACGGATGGGGTGAAGTGACATATTGGTGGGAGGTGGATTTGTTGGCCATTAAGTGTGCCTTCAACAATTTACACCTGAGTACTCTAAAAATGGTGGAAACAGTTGTTAATTTTAGGCAGTAGTCCTCACAAACCTATTTCCTGGTTATAAGATTTTTATAAGAGTTTTATAGAGCCCGTCCTGGGTATTTAGCCTTGTGCTAAAACCATTTATAATTATTTTTATCCTCACATCAAGCAACAGTTAATACCCTAGAGTGACAAAGCGAAAACAGGATTTTAGAAGTTTTTGTAAATTAAAAAGAAAGAAAGAAAAAAAAAAAGAAATTGTCTCGGGTATTTATACCCTGTACTCAATACTTAGTTGATACACTTTTTGGTAGCAAGTACAGTCTGGAGTCATCTTGGGTTTGATGCAACAAGCTTTGCACACCTGGATTTGGGTATTTTTCTGCCATCCTTCTCTGCAGATCTTCTCAATCCATGTTTGGTTGGGTGGAGACCATTGGTGGACATCTATTCAATTAAGTCCAAGTCTGGGCTCCAGCTGGGCATCTCAAGGAAATTCACAAAGATATCCCTAAGCCAGTGTTGTGTTGTCTTTATTTTTGCTTAGGGTTATTGTCCTTTTTTTGGCCCAGTCTGAGGTCTTGAGCAGTCCCTTTCATTAGGAATATCTCTGTACTTTTCTCTGTTCATATTTCCCTCAGTCCTGTCTAGTGTTCCAAATCCCTGCTGCTGAAACACAACCCCACAGCATAATAACTACCACAATCATACTTAACCATATTAATTATATTTTTTATTCCATAAGTGGTGAATAGTGTGTTGTTTTCTCTAGACATGAAGCTAGTCTTCTTGGAGAATCTTGTTTCTCACAGTCAGGAGCCTTTGGATGCCTTTTTGCAATTTCCAACCCAGTTTCTATGTGTCTTTTTTCAGATGATTGGTGGGGTTTTGCAGTGATGATTGTCTTTTTGGGGTTTCCCCATCTCCACATAGGTTCTCTGGAGTTCAGCCAGAATAACCATTGGGTCTTTGGTCACCTCTTATACCATTCTCAATGCCATTCTCTTCTGAGTGCTTAGTTCCTAGAGGCGGCCAGCTCTAGGAAGACTCGTAGTTGTCCCAAGCGTAATACAGTAAAACCCTCGTTTAATGCGGTTAATCCGTTCCAGACTCTACCGCGATAAATGAATTTCCGCGAAGTAGGATTCTTTATTTATAAATGTAATGTTTTCGCAGTTAGAGCATAGAAAACCTGTTTACGACCTTCTAAATACGTTTTTTAACATTATTAGTGCCCTCTAGACATGAAATAACACCCTTTAGTCAAAAGTTTAAACTGTCCTCCATGACAAGATAGAGATGGCAGTTCTTTCTCACAATTAAAAGAATGCAAACATATCTTCCTCTTCAAAGGAGTGCGCGTAGCAGAGAATGTCAGAAAGAGAGAAAAGTAAACAATCAAAAATCAATAGGGCTGTTGGGCTTTTAAGTGGAAGCACCACGATAAAGCAACCACAATGAAGGGATCAATGTGAAGGTAGTCTTTTCAGCATTTTTTAGAAGAGCGTCCGTATCTTCTAAGCAAACAGCCACTGTGCAAACAGCCCCTCTGCTCACATCCCCTCCGTCAGGAGCAGAGAATGTCAGAGAGAGTGAGAGAGGCAGAGAAAAGCAAACAATCAAAAATCAATACGGGCTGTTAGAGCTTTGAAGTGTGCGAAGCACCGCGCGGGAAGCATATATTCTATCTATCATTGAGGAGTTTTATTTAATACGTAATACGTGCTCTGATTGGGTAGCTTCTCAGCCATCCGCCAATAGCGTCCCTTGTATGAAATCAGCTGGGCAAACAAACTGAGGAAGCATGTACCATAAATTAAAAGACCCATTGTCCGCAGAAATCCGCGAACCCGCGAAAAATCCATGATATATATTTAGATATGCTTACATTTAAAATCCGCGATGGAGTGAAGCCGCGAAAGTCGAAGCGCGATATAGCAAGGGATCACTGTACCAGCATTAACCATAGGGCTTATGAGAGCATGAGAAAATAATTAAAAGAGGATATTGAAAAGGTAGTTAGAATGAAATATTGCAAAAAAGGCCAGTGATTGCCCAAAAAGATTCTTGTAGTATTTTAGTAGTTAAAAACAGTGAAAGATCAGAAGTGTATCAGGAACATTAAGGGTGAACTAAAATATACAAATATTGAATGTTCTGAACTTGCACTTTTTTCTGAAGTTTATTTGTGGGAAGAAATAGATAACCTCACAAAAATACCAGGACTACGAAGGAGGTACTTATTGATTTTGAAATTGTAATTGCTTAGCTTAAATCTATGGGTCTATGTAACGTTTATTCTAGAGTAGTTTGAGGTTTGTGAATGCATATATAAACCAATGGCACTTACACTGCCCTCCATAATATTTAGGACAAAAACACATTTTTCCTTGATTTACCCCTCTGCTCCACGGTTTAAAATTTTCAAACAATTCAGATGTGATTAGAGTACACATTGCAAACTTTCACTTAAGGGTATTTGCTTACATATTTATCTTGCAATGTGGAAATGGCAACACTTTTTCTACATGGTCTCTCAATTTTAGAAATATCATGTTTATGTGGCTAACTAGTGTTTGCCATCTTGCAGTGTGGCCACTGTATTTCTGTTCTTGAAGTCTTCTGTGGATAGTAGTCTCTGACACATACACATCTGCCTGCTGAAGACTGTTTCTGATCTGTTGGACAGGCATTTGGGGCTTTTTCTTTAACATACTGAGAATGATTCTCTCATCAGCAGTGGATATCTTCCTTGGCCTACCAGTGCCTTTGCTATTACTAATCTCACTAGTATGTTCTTTCTTCTTAATGATATTCAAGACAGTTAATTTAGGTAATCTTAAGGTTTTACTAATGGCACCATGTATAAAAAGTATTGCAGTTTCTACATAGTGTGACTGAAATGTATGCAAATACCCTCAAATTAAAGTCTGTAATGTGCACTTCTGAATTGTTTGATTTGTAATTTTATATTGAGGAGCAGAAGAGTAAATCAAAGAAAAATGTGTCTTTATACTAAACAGTATGGAGGGCACTGTATTTTTCAAAAATGTCTGCACTCTGTTGAAATTGAAGGGATGGTACTAGCCCAGCAAACCACAGCGTAGAAAATCATACTGGCCACCATGAAGTTGTAGATGTGAAGGATATCACTACCCATAGTAAAGGAATGTAGTGTCAAGAAAAAAGAGCCTACTCTACAGGTTGGGGATGAGGTGAAAATAAACCAGTGAGATACTGAGATAAAATACTTAAATTCCTCATCAGATGGAGTATTTCAGTGTCTTGTTTAGACGTGAGGGAAGAAGGGAGCCGGAAATAGATGGCTGAGCTTTGGGCTCAGGTGCTGGGAAAAGTGTGCCAGATTGAGTTGCTATTGACCCCGAGAAAACCAGAAAGGCTTGTGGTAAATCTGCACAGGCAAAGCAGATGAGGCAGATTGCAGGGACACTATGGGGCAGATGTATAGGGAGAGACTCAAAACTGAGATCCACACCTGGAACACTGTTCATAGTGTCAGTTCTATGAAGGAAAACAGCTGAGGGACTAGTACAGATACAACTCCTGATGAGGAGGCTTATCTGCTCACTTACAATTGACAGATCTCTGGACAGACACAGTGTTTAACACAAATGCTGCATTGCTTTTTTAATAACAAAAGTAACCTTTAATATTCAAGATATAAAATGAATTTACACTAATAAATAAAAAATAATACATTTATGATTTTTCACCGCTACTATTATTAATACTCCCAGAATTGTTGCCAGTGCTTTCATTAAGAACATGAGAAATGTAGTCGTATTAAGCAGATTTAATTGCTTGATTTACTTTTTTCCTTTGTTATTTTGGTCTCCATGTTTATGTGCAATTTTGCCATTCATATCTTTAGTGGATTATTCAAAAGTTAACTGAACTCACTATGATTTTGGTGTAACTCGCATTCATTTTGCAGGTAAACTAAGATGCAGGTTACAAAGGAGAGTTTGGGATCGTGAGGTTACAGAATTGTCATATATCTTTGTAACTGGGATGTCTTTAGATACTTTGGATACTCTGAACCTAGGCATGTGATTCATGTCTCGTCTTAGGAAAAATGTGGCTTGATCTTTTGAAAAATTTCTGGGCAGTTGTTTTTTTTCTGTTTTATTCTTCATTGTTTTTTCTTGGTGCATCACAACCTGAAACCATTTTTTGGCATTTTTGTTATTTTTGAACTTTGGCCAGTTTTCTTCCATTAACACTTTTGGTTCACTTTGGAAACTTAATTTCTTGTGTAGCAATTTTTTTTTGTTTTTTTGTTAAACAGACAAGATCATAGTGGGAAGCTACATGGGATTTCTGCGAATTTTCTCTCCTCATCCTTCCAAGCATGGAGAGTCTATGGTGCCGCAAGATCAGATGCTTGAAGTGCAATTGAAAGATTCCATCATCCAAATAGAAGTGGGAAAATATGTCTCGTAAGTATTAGTTTGTAAAGTTGACAAATTAGAGGTTATGGATTTATAACTGCCATATTGATGTGCTGAAATTAGTTTGACTTAAATCACAAGTCTTTGAAAATGTCACATTACCCTCTACTTGAATTTTACTCAGTATTTCAGGCTTCCACTGAAGCTGTAGTTCAGTTTATTTAAATAAAGCAATAAGCAAGGTAACCTTTGTGAGATCTGATGCACCACTTAATCATGTCTTGCAGTAATACGTAATAATTAAATAAAGCATAGGCTGTAAGAGGCAATGATAAAGAAAACATTGCCTTGTTTCACTTGATTCTTTTTAGAGTACTTTACTTTCAGTTACCTTATATGATTAAGTAAATTATTCATATTTGTGTATTTGGTTTAGTGATTTGTACATCTATGATGGTCTTACTTCCCTCGTTTTGAATGATTGAGTAATTACTGGGCAATCCCTTTGTGTTCCTTAAGTATTTTAAATATTTTTTCATTTTTACTTTAGTATAGAGAAAGTATAGGAATCGTGAAAAAAATTGACATGAGCTGTGGACTCACTATACCACAAACTCTCAAGGTCAAAGGGCCAGTTTTAAATAAATAATCACCGCACTCGCGACTTGGGGCATTGTGGTCTGTGGCTGAGGTGGTTCCTGGGGTGATCTGTGGTGCGGGCGAGTCTCACTTAAGTGCACAGTTGAGGAGTCGTCCGCATCCGTAATTGTTCCCAGGATTCGCAGATTGCCACAGGTGAATCACGTCAGCGTTATAGAAGCGCGAGGCGGCTAGGTGGGGAAGGGAAAAAAAGGAAAGAAAGAAAAGAGCCGGAGATTGCAGGATAGCGGGAAGCAGCAAGGAGGAGAGACAGCTGGTGTGAGCGAGTGAGTGAATGAGTGCTCACTTGCTCTCTGGCAGGCAGGCAGCTGAACAGTGAGCCCTAGTAGGGGTGTTTGGCCAACACCTAGGGCAGTTGGAAGTGGTCACTCCTGCTGAGCTTTTTATGGAGGAACGGGAGTGACTGGCAGTAGGGCTGGCCACGTAAGGCCAAGAAGGCAGCGGGAGTCGGGAGGCTTGGAAGGACAAGCCCCAACGTGAGCATCCTGGCCATTGGGTGAAAGCCAAGTCTCAGTCTAGGTGAGCTGAACCAGAGCCAGAAATCGGAAGGCCACCAGATCAGTTGAGTGGTTGAGAAGGTCAGCTGCAGGAAGGGCAACTCCCCTGTTGAGAAGCCTGATGGGAGAAGCAGGGGAGCTGCCAGGTAAAAGACAACAGGCTTTGGATTATAAAGGGACTGCTTCCAGTGTTATTTTAACCTCGTTGTTTTTAAAAGACTTTTTTCTATGGTGTTTTTAACCTCCAGTTCACTTCTGTTGTTATGGATTATTTATTTAATGAAGACTTTTTGAAACACTGCACTTTGTTTAATTTGGACACTGTTTTGTTGATGTTTTAATAAAAGCACTTTTGCACATTTTGCACCATCCCCTTGCTCTATTTGTTGTTCCTCACTGCCAAGCTCATCGGTAACATTACCGACGGTGATGGGTTCAAGGGCTCCCAGATGCAAGACTGGAGCATGGAGTAGAACCCGCATCGTCACAGAGTTTGATGAATCTTGACGTGTTAGACTTTCCTGAGTCCAAAAATACCATTTTTGAAATTATGTCTGTCCGTGAGTAATCACAGTAACTCGAAAATGCTTTGACATACGTCAGTGAGATTTTGTACAACTGGTTTATATCAAAAATAAGGAATCCTATCAAATTTTTTTCCGGTGAACGGAAATGGTACTTTACCTGAATGCATTTCAGTTTTTTTTTTTTTTAAGTAAACTGTTGCCATAAATAAAAAGATATGATTCAAATTTTGTGTGGATATTAGAAATTATGAAAAAAAAAATTTGAGGAAAATCGTGCAACCGGAAGTGGTACTTGAACTGAATACTTTTGCGAATTTTCAAATAAGCTATAGTTATAATTACAGATAGATAATTAATATTTTGTATAGATATGATAAAAAGCAAAAAGATATGAAATTTGAGAAAAATTACTCAGTCAGAAGTATTTTATTTTAACAACCATCCAAATTTTTTCATACAGACTGTGGTTTTGAATAGAGTTACTTAATTGAAAGTGTGTATAGATATTTAAACTGACAAGAAAATAGATATGAAATTTGAAAAAAAAATTGTGCCACTGGAAGTGGTACTTTAATTAAACACTGACCTGAATTTTTTTGTATCATGGAAATATAAATGTGTACATGATATTAAAAACTGTATTCAATTTAACTACTATTCTTTCATTAACTATTATTAATTTTATTTTAATGTATGCGTCTTCAGTTTAACAAAATAACATGTAAACATTGAACATGTCGTGTAAATATAAAGATGTAATGGGAACAATAAGCTACTACATCCCCATCGTGTTCCTGATTAATACATTTAATTTTGTGGTATTTTTCATTTATTTCCACCATCATTATCATAATTTAATGTAGCTAAATGCTGTTTTACCTATAGGAATTTATTGCAACAAATGTTAATAATAATACTGACAATATTTCCATGTTTTTAGGTGACTATAAATCTTTTTACTTTGCACATAATCTAGATAATGCGTGTGTAGTCATGAAAAAAATTGCTTTACCGTTTTCGACCTCCCTAAGTACAAAAATATGATTTTAATATAAAGTTTGATTATAAATCGAGACAAATACGAGGCGTGACCAAAAAATATGGTGAATGTTTTATGAAAGAAATGTTTATTGCAGTAAAAGTTTTACAACGACTAGTCACCCTCAAAATACTCTCCTCCACTTCGAATGCGCTTATCCCAACGTTTTTGCCACTTTGTGAAGCAGTTCTGGAAGTTTTCTTTCGAGAGTGTCTTCAGTTGGGCTGTCGTGGTTGCCTGGATGTCCTCAATGGATTGAAATCGTTTGCCATTCATGGTCATTTTCAATTTAGGGAACAGCCAGAAGTCTCACAGTGCCGGATCCGGCAAATAAGGTGTGATGCAGACACAGCATATTTTTTTTTCCCAAAGTAAGTTAAATAATAATCCACTCTTGTGTTGTGCAGGAAAAAAAAGAAAAAATAGCATGCTTATCTAAAAAAATTTGGTAAAGATGAAATGTTTATTTATCTCTTTAATCTGAAAAGCCAAGAAGAAGCAATTATTTATTATTGTATTTTGCTTTTCACAGAAAACTAGCATAGAACAGGGCATTTAAAACTGTGCACCGCAGCCTTGCCTTGCTGCTCTGTCTGTCTGCGGTAGCCCTACTTAGTCTTTATATTAAAAAAGGCAAATTTTTTATATTGTCTTTAAATATTCTCACATAGTTTATAAATAAGTATTACTCAAAACGTTCATACTGTATGTTGCTTGGTTTTAAAGAAGTTCTATATCAATGTAGTTACTAACTAGAGCTGCAATTTACAATCTGTGTGACATGCAAGCAGCTCTCAGATGATGTTGGAACACACACGCGCACACACACACACACACACACACACACAAAGTGGCCCTTAAAACAAATATAGAGGCTGAACCCATACCTATGTTCTTGGCATGGCTTCAGTTCCACTGCACTGCTCTGTCTCACAGTGCTCCTGCTGCAAGACTTCACTGTGGTCTCCCCCACCCCGCCTCAATTCATTCTCCTTTTCCGTCTCCACATCCATTTGAAGTCTCACTATGCTTCCAAGGGGTAGAACCTAACCACACTCTCTTGCTCCCCACTACTTCAAGTCGATGCATACCAGAATCAAGACTGCCTTAAAATCACTCATCAAAACCAAAGCTTATTTGCAAAAAACAACCTTTTAACAGGTGAGTGCTGTCATTTCTTATGCCTTCCACTCCCTAACGAGACGTTTGCACAGAGTGTATCTGTCTCAGTCTCCCACTTTATCTCTGTCAGGTCCAAACCATCAACATTACAATATTTTTAGTTTTGGTAAATATTTTAGTGTACCTTCATTTTTGTACAATTTGTAGAAATTGTTAGAGTAATGCAGAAAAATATACAATGTAGAGTAAAGACGAATGTTAAGAATTAATTTTAGCGTTTGCTAAAATTAATCAAAAGTGGAACATTTTTGTTTCAGACAGAGTTGTCTGTGTTCAGGAACCTTCATTCTTATTCAAAAAATAAATATAGGAGCAGGGAGAACAAAGAAGCCAAACTGTGTAGCCATGAAACTGACTAAACCCTTACACTGACTATGAGTCACTTTTCTGTTTTTTTTTTTTTTACCTGAAGGAGTATGTAACTTGTTAATACTTCTTTTGATATGAATTTATATGTAACAGTATAAATTTTGTAAGTTAAACATATGGAAATTTTATTTTATTTATTCCATATCAAACCACAGTACTGTTCTTTAATTAAAAAAATTATTATTTAAAGAAAAAAATGATCTGCATAAGAAGAATTAAAAGAGACACACCCTTACATAAAATATCAGTAATCTCTTGTTAGATATCCCAAAATCCAATATTAGGGATGGGGGGATTGAAGAAATATCACCTTTAGTTATCTGTGTCTAATAAGACTTAAGTACTGTACTTAACATTTTAATATTAAACAAATTCTGGTATTTCAAAACATTTAGTTCCTGGAGAGGCTATGCCAAGAAAAAAGGCTGGGAACCATTGGCCAAAAGACATAACCCACAACATTTGATCATATATGTGTCAATGTCTGTTGTAGTTAAACATTTACTTTGATTATCAGGTCTGTTATCCAGAATTATTCTTTGTGATTACTGTTAGCAGTAACCAAGAATCTAAGACTGTGCTAAACTTCACAACGCTGGGTTTGAGCAGGTGGTACAATGTTTTCAGGGGCTTCAGCCGAGGAAGGTTTGGGAACCTCTGGCTTAGATCACTGTACAGTACATACTGCAAAAGCCAGACCAACATTCAAATGCAAAATTGTCAAATCAAAAAAATGCAGGAAGTTCACAAAGTCAAAAAAAGTTCAGAGTAATGCCAATCCTGTGTGCGTGTGTGTGTGTGTTTATGGGGGGTTGATAGCTGGTCAAATAATGATTCCGTGAGCATTGATACAGCATATAGACAAAATATTCTGGATTATTTTTTTTTTTTAATTTTTGTAGCCATCAGGTCAACTGGGCGTGAGCTGAAAAAAGCTTGCATAAAACAAATTTAAATCTCCTGTCACTGTTTTTAAACTTAAACACATAGATTGTTTACATTTGCGTTTCATTTTGCTACAGTTCTGACATGTAGTACAGAATGCTAAATAAAGCCAAATATTCATGCTACATTTGTTAACAGCTTCTCATTATACTGTAAAGGATTGGTTAAGTTTAAATGTAAACGGTTTTTGTGGGGTAAAGAATTTCTTAAAAACTTCCTTCATAAGTTTATTGTAAATTACATATTAGGTGATTATTGCATTTGCTAATTCTGTCTTGTCAAATGTATTCATTAGTAGACTATTAAAACATCATACATATAACTAAGCACTAGTCCTTCTCCTTGTATCCTTGAGCTGCTCAATTATCTGCTGTAGTTTATTACAAATTATTCTTCTTTGGTATTTTTATCTCATATATCTAATGTTGTATTTTTATATAGTCACCCATGTAACTATATATACAGTGGTGTGAAAAATTATTTGCCCCCTTCCTGATTTCTTATTCTTTTGCATGTTTGTCACACAAAATGTTTCTGATCATCAAACACATTTAACCATTAGTCAAATATAACACAAGTAAACACAAAATGCAGTTTTTAAATGATGGTTTTATTATTTAGGGAGAAAAAATCCAAACCTACATGGCCCTGTGTGAAAAAGTAATTGCCCCCTTGTTAAAAAATAACCTAAATGTGGTGTATCACACCTGAGTTCAATTTCCGTAGCCACCCCCAGGCCTGATTACTGCCACACCTGTTTCAATCAAGAAATCACTTAAATAGGAGCTGCCTGACACAGAGAAGTAGACCAAAAGCACCTCAAAAGCTAGACATCATGCCAAGATCCAAAGAAATTCAGGAACAAATGAGAACAGAAGTAATTGAGATCTATCAGTCTGGTAAAGGTTATAAAGCCATTTCTAAAGCTTTGGGACTCCAGCGAACCACAGTGAGAGCCATTATCCACAAATGGCAAAAACATGGAACAGTGGTGAACCTTCCCAGGAGTGGCCGGCCGACCAAAATTACCCCAAGAGCGCAGAGACGACTCAACCGAGAGGTCACAAAAGACCCCAGGACAACGTCTAAAGAATTGCAGGCCTCACTTGCCTCAATTAAGGTCAGTGTTCATGACTCCACCATAAGAAAGAGACTGGGCAAAAACGGCCTGCGTAGCAGATTTCCAAGACGCAAACCACTGTTAAGCAAAAAAAACATTAGGGCTCGTCTCAATTTTGCTAAGAAACATCTCAATGATTGCCAAGACTTTTGGGAAAATACCTTGTGGACTGATGAGACAAAAGTTGAACTTTTGGAAGGCAAATGTCCCGTTACATCTGGCGTAAAAGGAACACAGCATTTCAGAAAAAGAACATCATACCAACAGTAAAAAATGGTGGTTGTAGTTTGATGGTCTGCGGTTGTTTTGCTGCTTCAGGACCTGGAAGGCTTGCTGTGATAGATGGAACCATGAATTCTACTGTCTACCAAAAAATCCTGAAGGAGAATATCCGGTCATCTGTTCGTCAACTCAAGCTGAAGCGATCTTGGGTGCTGCAACAGGACAATGACCCAAAACACACCAGTAAATCCCCCTCTGAATGGCTGAAGAAAAACAAAATGAAGACTTTGGAGTGGCCTAGTCAAAGTCCTGACCTGAATCCAATTGAGATGCTATGGCATGACCTTAAAAAGGCGGTTCATGCTAGAAAACCCTCAAATAAAGCTGAATTACAACAATTCTGCAAAGATGAGTGGGTCAAAATTCCTCCAGAGCGCTGTAAAAGACTCATTGCAAGTTATCGCAAACACTTGATTGCAGTTATTGCTGCGAAGGGTGGCCCAACCAGTTAATAGGTTCAGGGGGCAATTACTTTTTCACACAGGGCCATGTAGGTTTGGATTTTTTTCTCCTAAATAATAAAACCATCATTTAAAAACTGCATTTTGTGTTTACTTGTGTTATATTTGACTAATGGTTAAATGTGTTTGATGATCAGAAACATTTTGTGTGACAAACATGAAAAAGAATAAGAAATCAGGAAGGGGGCAAATAGTTTTTCACACCACTGTACTTATGCCAGTCCAGTGTAAACCTCATCTACCTTATCCTTTGTTTATACATTTATATATAATAATTTAATAGAAAACTGTTCCAGACTTGCTATGTTTTAGTTGCTTATTAAAGTTTAAAAATTGTTTAAAAAAGTATAATTTTGATTATTGTGATAAGTATGCTTAAGAGCTTTAGCAAAACCTACTAGTAACATTTATAGGTAGTCTGTTGTTATTTAAGCATTGTACATGCAGTCATGTTAAGAATGCCATTGACTAAATAACTTTTTTCCGTTAGAGGTACAGAGTTGCTTCATCTGGCTGTATTACACCCCAGAAAACTAGCAGTTTTTTCTGTGTTTGGTGAGTAATTTTTTTTCCTTTTATTCTACGCACTTCAACTCAATCTACCTACCAGCTCCAGTTTTGTAAACGGGAGTTTGACAACATGTTGAACTTGGAATACTGAAGGTAGTAACATTAGTTAAAAAAGATGAATTAGTAAACTCCGTTTACATCATTTATGAAGTGATTAATGAAATTTTGCATCAGATGTTTCAGTGTGATAAGACATAGACTTCTCTTATTGCTGTACCATCCTTCTGAAATTAATTGTTCTTTTTCTTCAATTGAAATGTCAGTGTTTATTTTTTTTTATTGCACTATTGTAATGCAACTTAGATACTCTTTATATGGCTAATCAATTTTAACTATGGTATAACACTAAAACTAATGAAAACAACTTAATTTTAACATAACCGTAAAATTTTAGGACAAATTAGAATGTGATATTGACAGTTGTGAAAGCAGCTGTAAAATCAATGAGAGTCAAGAACAGGAGATGAAATGCTGTCTTGGCAGTCCAACACCCAAAATGAATGGACTCAAGTTAATATCAAATATGCAAATACAGTACAACTCTTTCTGTGCAAATGCAAGAAGTTCATTCATTAGTGGCTCTTGAACCTCATACTCTTGTAGCAGTTGCTAAAAGATAGCACAGGGCAGGGTGGATCTACTATGAAACGAAGCTTTTTGGGTGTCTACTGTATGAGAAGGGATATTAAAAAAACACCTACATGTAGTAGTTATTTTTTATTTTTATTTTATTACAAAATTATGCTGATCTGTCCTGGAACAACACTATTGAAGAGGATAACTGTGGTTACCCAAACCTCATTTCTGGTTGTGAAGGGGCCACCATAACAGTTCAGGCTTTAGGGCCCCAAAAATGTAGGTCCACCACTGACACTGGGTCCATGATTATTAGCAGTTTCTAAAATCGCGAAGCCTGTGTAGACAGGATTGACAAATTTTCGTTACCCCTTTAGCATCTATGCAAGGATGATGAGTTGTTGCACTATTCCACAACTAGGACAGAAGAGCAGTTCCTCAAAGGGGTCTTTCCAGCTCTCAACAATATCTCCAGATGAGGTCAACGTTTTCCCCAACCTTACTGAGAACCATCTTGTACATTCTGGATGATGTTCCTAATACACTTCCTGTGTTGTTGAATAGTTTGACTGAGCTTCTTTGAGGCTGTTTGAGCATTCTCCATGGCCTCACCAGACTCCACCCACACATAGGCCTTCACTTTAGTCATTACTGCAACAACCAACTTGTTGGCCTGTCAGCATCACTCAGTCACATCTGGAGACCTTCCTGCTAACTTTACTTAGAAACTTCTTTCTTTGGCTTAACCTTTTCCCTTTCCCATTTTAGACTCTTATGTCCTTGATCTCTCCCGAGATACAGAAGAAGTTCTTCTGGAGCTGGGAAATAAATTCATTCTCAACATTTTTGTACATTCGCTAGTTGCTTCTCACTACCTGTTTGGCATCTTCCTGACCCGCACAGCAGGCTGTCTTTATGTGGCTGAACCATCTCACCATCAAGTGGTGATCAGCTGATAGCTCAACTCCTCTCTTTCCCCAAGTATCCAGAGCATAAAGCCTTTGTTCTATTACAACATTAGAACAATCTAGATGAGAACAGGCCATTCAGCCCAACAAAGCTCACCGGCCTATCCATTTTAAATTCTTGTAAAAAAACATCAAGACTAGTTTTAAGTACAGTATCCCTAAAGTCCTATTGTCTACCACACTACTTGGTAGCTTATTCCATGTTCCTAATATTTGTGTGAAATTTATTCTTAATGAGTTTCCAGCTGTGTCCCTGTGTTCTTGAACTGTACCAATTCCCTTCATAATTATGAACACTTCAATCATGTTTGTTAGCATGGAAATCTGATACTAATTCACCACTCTGATTTGCATCAGGAAGGTTTTCATCACAATCTGTCTCCATCATTTGCCATGTGAGCATTGAAAGTTTCCCAGTACAGAACACAGTCAGCAGGTGATGCCCATTTGAACACCAAATTCAGTATCACTAGAAAGTTTAAATAGAATAATAATTCACTATATATACACAAACTGTCAAAATTACCATCTGTGCAGCTCAGGGTCCCATTGAGCTGACTCTCTTGTCCGTCTGAACAAGAACTGTACTGATACCATCCAGGGGTTTCTTAGTAGTTTCACATCCACCCGATTAGGCCACTTTAGCAGTAGGAGAGAGACCACTTTTGAGTAGAAAAGACAACACTGCCCATTTAGGTTGGTCTGACTAAATGTAGCAGGTATTCTCAATGTCCTGCATAAGTTCCAGCTCCTTCCCTGCCAGAGAAGTTATGTTACACATGCTAAGAGCCACTTAACTTTTTCAAGATTTAGTATGCCCGGTCCCATCCCAGTCTTGCCTGTCATCTAATTAGGACTGCATGAGACCCTCACTCATCACCTTGTGATTAGAGAGTTATGGATTGCTGTTTGTTTGGCCTCTCCTCTTGGGCCAGTTTGAAATGGAAAACCTTAAGGTACACAAGCCCTGTCACACTGCCACATTCTCAATTATACTTATTAGAACCTGACCGTTGAGTGATTTTTGCCACTGATGCTGATTACAATAAAAAAAAAAATTCAGATGTTTTATATTTTATAACAAAACATGAATACAAAGTAGATTATTATAGCTATGTGTACTTCAAATGATTCAAGTTAAGGCTCCACCACTCAGGTGGTTTGCCTGACTTAGTGTCTATTTCAGGCTCTTGCAGAAAGTACTGTAGTTATTCCATCATGCCTTCAGGTTAACTTTGGCTTCATGTTACTAAAGACACACTGTCCTGCATGCAATACTTTCACTTTTTTCATGTGTTTTGCACATCAGTTCCTCAGTCATCATTTTTATAATTTTTAATTGCAAGATTGTATTGTCATTTTTAAAACTGAGATATTTTTCGATTGTGATGCTCTGCTTTTGTGGTTTATGGGTGTACAAGCAACAGATTTTAAACCCTTCTCCAGTACCCTAAAAATTCAATTTCACTGAAACTGTGATCTCTGATTTCCTGTTGTTTTATATTAGATTCATTAAGTATTCATTGTAGCAAACAAATGCTGACTTACTATCTCATAAAAAAGGAAAAAAAAAAATTCCTTTTATGGCTTTAAAAATCATTATTTTCAAAGAGTATTTCCAGTGTCAGAAAAGCATACATCACTTACTGAACAAGGTTCCACATTTCTCCTTTATCATGTCACTTTCCATTTGCAGAAAATCCCATTTTTGTGATAAGCTGTGTTTTTCAAGTGAAGGCAGATCATTGCACAAAAAATTAGCATTGAATGCTTTGCAGATGCATTGCAAACAAAAAAATCATAAAGCTAAACTAATAATTAATAATTATGCATGCGAAGGCACATCAAGCACAAATGTACATGTATAGAAATTTTAACTATATGTGTATTAAAATATACTTGACTACAGTGACAGTGTATTTAAGTATATTTGAATACAGCAGTGGTCGAAACCCATATTGAGCCCTAGGTTTCCTTTGGTGTCTGGGACTTACATCCCTTGAGTTGCCTAAATGGAGCCACTTGGATGTCAGTGTCCTAAGCGGCCGCCTGTGCCACCTAATGAAATGGCCTGACGGCCCTAGACAATCTTTTAATAGGGTCTTTATTTATCATTAGACAACTACTGTTTAATGCTTCACAAAGTCTAAGCTCTGAAATACATCAACATTTCCTTACCCCAATGAGTAAAGTTGTCTACTCTGCATGTTCAAAATATCAGGCTATAGTCTATGTAACCACTGGATAATTTGAACGACTGTCTTTCAAAAGCTATCAATGATAAACCATGCACATATTGTAACGTAGTGTAAATTCGTCATGCAAATGGAATAGCAGTTAAAAATAAGGTGTTATACATTCTTTCAGTTTGAAGAATGCGCAGATGCACATTTTTGCAGCTCATTTAGTTCTTTACAAAACTAATTTGGGATGCGGAAATGTAAATTACAGCCACTGAATATACATTTGGTTGCAATCTTTTTTTAATGCGAAGAGCCTGGAGAAGTTCACCTCAGATACCACAGATTCCTGCAGCCTTCCCTACCCTCAGCTGGTTCACCACCTGTGCGATCTCACTGAGATTGTGTGGTTCACAGCTAATTGGAGGATCAGCCTCAAGTACCATGGACCCAGAGTTGTCCAGCGTCTTAGCTGGAAGATCAGCTTTAAACAGCTGCTCAGAAAACTCACCCAGCAGGTCACAATTGCAGCGTCATCTGTAAGGACCGTTCCATCACCCACTCTGACTGCGACTCTCTAGGTAACAGATTTGGATGTGCATAATGCTTCAATTCCTTTGTAAGCAGGACATGTGTCACTAGACCATAGATGGTGTGTCATTTGCTCACAGATTCCTCTAACAAACGCCTCCTTATTTGCCCTGGGAGCCCTCACAGCTGTCCTTCTCAATTTCTGGTACAGATTGGAGTTCCAATCAAGCCATGCACTGCACCTCCTCTCAATAATATCCAGGATGCTCTGTGAGATGAAACACTTCCTTCTGGGAACACCGGCAACGGCAACACAACACTCGGAAACCTTCAGGGTCTTATCATGGAAGGGCTCCCACATCACATTAGGATCAGTAGTTGCACCGAACACTGTAAGTTCCTCACACAAACTGCATGCAATTTCATTAGAAGCAGCCTGATTCTGGAGACTGGCCAGGTCCAGCCTCCTTGTCTTAGTAGGTGGAAACCTGCTAGACCAAAGCTGGATCTTCAGAGTAGTAACAACAAATCTGTGGTCAGAATTCACAAACTGGGCACTACTGTAGACCCTGCTGTTCTATAGGAGCCTCCAACATCTGCCTAACATATGATCAATCTTCTTCAGCGCATCACCAGTATTGGAGTACCAAGTCCAACGATGCGTCTCAGGGCTCTGGAACCAGCGCCCCAGATCCAGCGATCCGCAGCCCCTGACATTTTGCAAAGTCAACTGACATAGAGCCACTTTCATGATAGTCACCAGACCCATGGGGTCCGACACAATCCTCATAGCCAGACCTGTCTGCGCCAGTGGTTGCACTGAAGTCACTCGACCAGAGGAGTGTCACTTTGTGGGCACCCATCAACCACCAAGTGAAGTTGCAAATAAAATGTTTCCCTCACGGAGACATCACTCACCATGGTTGAAGCATACACTGAGACAACAAAAATTGCACCCAGAGAGTGCCGTAATCTGAGACTTACAATATGCTCATTGAAAGGAGCGACATTAGACACCATTGGAAGGAGCCGATCTGCAACAGCTACTCCCTGAGTATGACAGCCATCAAAATGACCAGACCAATACAAGGTGTGCCCAGCTACAGAGATCTGGCCAGTCCAAGGTCTGCGCATCTTAGAGAGTGCTGCCACTGAAATGCGGAGTTTAGGAAGCTAATCAACAGCAGAGGAAGATGATCATCATGCTGGAGAGACAAGATGTTCCACACGTCTACCCGGATGGGCCACTGCCTTAAATTGTGACCCATGTGTTGCTGTGCAGTGGGCAACGCCTCAGAACCACACCAGTTCTGATTCACAACAGGCCTGACCCCATTGGCTCTACAACGGTTTTGACTCTTCCGAGAATGAGGCTTCTGAGGGCTTTCCCTCGTCCCCTTCATAATGCGAGCAGCCTTCCTATGGGTGGCTCCAGCAGAGCTACTCCTGTGGAGAGCAGAAAATGAAAAAAGGAAGCTTTGAAATATGTTTTGTAAAGAAGAATGTGTGACTCACAAAAGACTAGTAGTATTAAAGTAGGGTTTCTCTGTAAAAATATAAGACTTAAGTGACTACAGTAGACTTAGAAACAGAATATTTTTTATATATTTAAAATTTAAGGAAGATGCTTAAAGTTGTACAAATAGAAATGTTAAATTGTTTATAGACCACACTAATTCAAAAATGTATTGCCATTTATACCCTGCAATTCTTTATAGGCATTGCTGGCACAGTGGAACATGGGAATCAGTACCAGTTAAGATTGGTTTATGAACACAACCTGCAGAGGACAGCTTGCAACATGGTCAGTGGCCCATTTGGAGGGGTCAAAGGTACTGTAGATGTTTATTCTAATTAATGTATCCATTACATTCGGACATGGGTATTGTAAAAGAACGACAAAGTGATAGATCATTTGCTTCAGGTTTTAGTTGGTAGGCACCAGAATTTTTATTTTTTTTTTGGTCTGAAACCGTGGAAGAAGAGAAACATTCACTATGAAATGTTTTAAATTGCTTGACAAAATATTTTAGGAATAGCTCAGTCTCTTTCAAGTGGAATAGATCTTCTGTACTTTACTGTGTTAAGAATGGAATTTTGCCTACATACAGTGTAAATTTGCCAGTCTGTTTTGCTGGAAAGTGATGTAAGCAACCATAAGATTTATTTATTCGTTATATTGTATGTGACTGGCTTTTGTTTAGTTCTTACTCTTTTTACTACAGTCTTAGGCAATGCTCACATGTCTCTGGCATGCACAAAATTTTTAGTTTTGTTATTTTTATGTGTTACTTATGTCAAACTGAATATCACTGATGGAAGACAAAGTGATATCTCATTAAGTCGTAACTGCAAAATACTGTTTGAGTTCTGATTTTCCTTCTGAAGGTAATAATGAGTAAAGTAAAAGAGTCAAAATATTTTTTCAGAAATTTGTCATAAAATTATACCATTTTCTGTACAAGTTTCAACTTTGGACATGCCTATGAGCCAAAGGATTTCTAAGGCAAGAAAAGTGTATGGTCAGAGTGGCACTGTGCCCATCCATGGTGGATACGACAGAAAAAATGTCCAAAATTACTGAATGAAACAGCTGCTTGAATTTTAGGAAGCCCTGAATTTATCATCATTTCAGGAGGTTGCATTTGAAGTGCTTGCCTATATATTTAGCACTTCATTGCTGAAGATTTATGTCCATTCTACCGATGATCTACCAAGCAAAATAGAGTACTTATCAGAGCTCACTTTCTTAGCTTTGATAGGTAAAAACAACAATTTTCATTTAAAGGCAAATTTCATGTTGTGTGCAGTGTCACTGAAATAAAGAAATAATTAAATACATAAATAAATCCATCCATTATCCATCCATCCATCCATTTTCCAACCCGCTGAATCCAAACACAGGGTCACGGGGGTCTGCTGGAGCCAATCCCAGCCCAAGGCAGGAAACAAACTCCGGGCAGGGTGCCAGCCCACCTCAGAACTACATAAATAAATGCACAGCAAAAGCATTTTATGAAACATAATTATTTATGCTCAGCATCATTGATTGAGATGGAGTCACAGCTTTCAATGGGCGAAAAGCTGCCTGACATTGCTGCATGTGACAAAGATTCCTGATATATAATTAGAAAGCAATTCTTTTCCATGCCTTGTTCCTCTTGATTAGGCCTGTGAAGTCTGTTTTTTTTCTGAATAGCACAAATTTTGTTTCTACTAAAGGAACCAGTTCTTCAAGTTGTATTGCGAGGAAGAAGAAAAAAACTGCAAACTTTCTATTTGTCTTTCCACTGCATACTCTTTGGCAGATGTGATGTGCATTATTTATTATTGATGAAGGGAGGAAAAATCAAATGCTTTCACAGTTTTCAATTAATCTGATATTTTAATAAGTTAATAGGTTGTGTTAATTAACATTAATGGCTATATGAGGAAATTAGTTCAGCTGTTACCCCTCTTGTATGGGGTAATGTTCATTGTGGTTTTAAGCACAATATTATTAGTTCATGGTTCTCTTTTCTAATTTCAGTCTACGGCTGATATTAACTTGACGCATAGTAGTTAATTGAATGCTGCAATATTATCTGAGAAAAGGCGCACTGCATATACCTGTTAGAATAGTTATTAGGCTTTTATCTCTCTGGTATCCTTGTTATTTTGCTGCATGAAAAGGAATGACACAAAGTTGCTGACATTTTTTGCCATCATAATGTTATGGGATTATGCAGTTAGAGCCATGTGCTCCAACTCTGCAGAAAACAGCAGAATGTTACCTAAGAAATATTATAATAATCTAGTTGTGGCTACTCAAAAACCATATTCCAGCATATTTTAATATTCGATACTGGCTAACCCAACATGTTCCAACATTAAAGGAAGAATGAGTTGCATTGCATTGGAAAACATCTTGTATCACTCCTGTCCCAAAGGTATCACGTCCTAGTGAGCTGAATGACTTCCGGCCTGTTGCTCTGACGTCACATCTGATGAAAACCATGGAGCGGCTGCTGCTTCACCACCTGAGGCCACAGATCCGCCACGCCCTAGACCCTCTGCAGTTCGCATACCAGGAGAAGGTGGGAGCGGAGGATGCCATCATCTATATGCTTCATCGATCCCTCTCCCACCTGGACAGAGGCAGTGGTGCTGTAAATTATGTTTTGGACTTCTCTAGCGCCTTCAACACCATCCAACCTCTGCTCCTTAGGGATAAGCTGACTGAGATGGGAGTAGATTCACACCTTGTGGCATGGATTGTGGACTATCTTACAGACAGACCTCAATATGTGCGTCTTGGGAACTGCAGGTCTGACATCGTGTGCAGCAATACAGGGGCGCCGCAGGGGACTGTACTTTCTCCGGTCCTGTTCAGTCTATATACATCAGACTTCCAATATGACTCGGAGTCCTGCCACGTGCAAAAGTTCGCTAATGATACTGCTATTGTGGGCTGCATCAGGAGTGGGCAGGAGGAGGAGTACAGAAAGTTAATCAAAGACTTTGTTAAATGGTGCGACTCAAACCACTTACACCTTAACACCAGCAAGACCAAGGAGCTGGTGGTGGATTTTAGGAGGCCCAGGCCCTCATGGACCCTGTGATCATCAGAGGTGACTGTGTGCAGAGGGTGCATACCATATAAATATCTGGGAGTGCAGCTGGATGACAAATTGGACTGGACTGCCAATACTGATGCTCTATGTAAGAAAGCTCAGAGCAGAATATACTTTCTGATAAGGTTGGCATCCTTCAACATCTGCAGTAAGATGCTGCAGATGTTCTACCAGACGGTTGTGGCGAGTGCCCTCTTCTACGTGTGGTGTGCTGGGGTGGCAGCATAAAGATAAAAGACGCCTCACGCCTGGACAAACTTGTTAAGAAGGCAGGCTCCATTGTAGGATTAAAGTTGGACAGTTTAACATCTGTGGCAGAGCGATGGGCACTAAGCAAACTCCTGTCAATCATGAAGAATCCACTGCATCCACTTAACAGTGTCATCTCCAGACAGAGGAGTAGCTTCAGTGACAGACTTTTGTCACTGTCCTGTTCCACTGACAGACTAAAGAGATCTTCCTCCCCCACACTATGTGACTCTTCAATTCCACCCGGGGGAGTAAATGCGAACATTAATTTTATTTTAATTCTTTTCAGTTTTATTACTATTCAATTTAATATTTGTTTAATCTTTATGCTGCCTCCCCAGCACACCACCGCGTAGAAGAGGGCACTCGCCACAACCGTCTGGTAGAACATCTGCAGCATCTTATTGCAGATGTTGAAGGATGCCAACCTTCTAAGAAAGTATAGTCAGCTCTGACCTTTCTTACATAGAGTATCAGTATTGGCAGTCCAGTCCAATTTGTCATCTAGCTGCACTCCCAGATATTTATAGGTCTGCACCCTCTGCACACAGTCATCTCTGATGATCACAGGGTCCATGAGGGGCCTGGGCCTCCTAAAATCCACCACCAGCTCCTTGGTCTTGCTGGTGTTAAGGTGTAAGTGGTTTTGAGTCGCACCATTTAACAAAGTCTTTGATTAGCTTCCTGTAATCCTCCTCCTGCCCACTCCTGATGCAGCCCACAATAGCAGTGTCATCAGCGAACTTTTGCACGTGGCAGGACTCCGAGTCGTATTGGAAGTCTGATGTATATAGATTGAACAGGACCAGAGAAAGTACAGTCCCCTGCGGCGCTCCTGTGTTGCTAACCACAATGTCAGACCTGCAGTTCCCAAGACGCACATATTGAGGTCTGTCTGTAAGAGCCACCAGGTGTGAGTCTACTCCCATCTCAGTCAGCTTGTCTCTAAGGAGCAGAGGTTGGATGGTGTTGAAGGCACTAGAGAAGTCCACAAACATAATTCTTACAGCACCACTGCCTCTGTCCAAGTGGGAGAGGGATCGGTGTAGCATATAGATGATGGCATCCTCCGCTCCCACCTTCTCCTGGTATGTGAACTGCAGAGGGTCGAGGCGTGGCGGACCTGTGCCTCAGGTGGTGAAGCAGCAGCCGCTCCATGGTATTCATCAGATGTGACGTCAGAGCAACAGGCCTAAAGTCATTCAGCTCACTAGGACGTGATACCTTGGGACTCTCCCCAATTCCAGGCTCAGGTTGAAGATGCGCTGTAGAGGACTCCCCAGTTCCAACACACAGGCCTTCAGCAGTCGTGGCGATTCTCCATCTGGACCTGCTGCTTTGCTGGCACGAAGACTTCTCAGCTCTCTGCTCACACGGGATGCTGTAATTGTGGGTGGGGATGTCTCACCTATGCTGGTATCAACAGAAGGATGGTTGGAGGATGCAGTACTCCGAGGTGAGAGTGGGTTAGGGTGATCAAACCTATTAAAGAAGTTGTTCATTTGGTTTGCTCTCTCCACGTCTGTCTCGATGGTGGCACGCTGCTTCGAGCTGCAGCCAGTGATAATCTTCATCCCATCCCACACTTCCTTCATGCTGTTATTCTGCAACTTCTGCTCCAGCTTTCTCCTGTACTGCTCTTTCGCCGCCCTGAGCTGGACTCGGAGTTCCTTCTGCACACGCTTGAGCTCATGCTGATCACCGTCTTTAAAAGCCCTTTTCTTCTGGTTCAAAAGGCCTTTGATGTCACTTGTAGTCCATGGCTTGTTGTTAGCATAGCAGCGTACTGTTCTTACTGGAACTACAATGTCCATACAGAAGTTGATGTAGTCAGTAGTGCAGTCAACAGCCTCTTCAATGTTCTCACTATGTGACCCCAGCAGTATATCCCAGTCTGTAGTTCCAAAGCAGTCTATAGTTAATGCTGATCCCTAAATTCCTTGGGAGAGTGAAGTGTGAACAGGTTCACCAAAAGATAATTAAACAAGATGTTTAGGGCATTAAGAAAATTACTTGAAACTGTTTTAATCCACACACTAGAATGATATCAAGTGTCTTCTTCTTTGCACAGTAAATGCACAAAAGAAGATAATATTAAGAAAATAAAGCAGTGTGGCTCTTTAACACAAATTAGTCCATCATCAGTACTCCATGCATCTGAGCATGGAGTACTGTTGATAGGTTGGTTAGTGTTAAAGAGCCGCAATTTTAGCCTTCTATAAATTCAGACTTAAAAATTGTAGGTTTTTCATAAGTTGATTAATTTTATCAACTTAAAAATGTGACTTGTAGCAATTAAGTCATTTAATATGATTTATTCATTGTATTTAAATTATTATTTTTTTCCATTTCTGCTTTTATAAATAATGCTTTTCTTCTTCCATGGTTTTTTTTTACATTTGCAATCTCTGCTAAACTTTTAATGCAATAATAGCTGTAGAGCGCATATGAGTCATAAATCTTTTTAAAACACATTTCAACACATATTCCAGGGCTTAATCTATAATAATTATGTATTTTGTTTTTCTTATATTATTAGTTTGTGGATGTGACCTATTAATTTTCTTAAGAAAAAAGTTCATCCACCAGAGGGCATCTGAACCTCTGTTAATCATGTTGACTGCACTGGGAAAACAAGTGGTTTAATTCAATAGTAAGTGATCATGCTAGTAGATGAGTAACTCATCAGGGAGAGATAAGAACAGTAAAATAAAGATATGTTTGGTACTATGCGTAAACTTAAAACATCCCCACATCTGTTGAAGTAGTAGTGTTAGTCTGTAATATTTCTGGGTCAGATTAATTTACTGATGTAATCATGATTAGGTTTAAGGAGGCAATAGTTCCTATTCTGGTAACACTGACTAAAAGTCAGGAACCATGTCTGGATAGGATGGCAGTGTAACACAGGGCCCACTGTAACACTCACACTGATCCAAGTTACAACTGGCAATTGGGAGGTGAGAAAGAAACCCTGTGAAGGCACATTAACTTTTTTGTCTTGTCTTTGCACAATGTCTTGTCTTGTTTGTGTTTTAATTTTAAATTTTAATTCTATTTTTAATTTATTATTTGCACTTCATTTTGTTACACTGTGGACCCTGAGCTTCGCAATTTCGTCTATCTGTATACTTGTATATGGTTGAGATGACAATAAAGTTCACTTTGACTTTGATTAGAACTTGCACAATATGCACAGAATGTGACTGAAGGAATTAGCATGGGCAACCATCAGACTGAACAATTTAATACTGTCATTGTTTAACTTAATCGGGGAATAAATATTCTAATGAGTAGAATACTGGAATTTCCGAGGTTTGGTGCAAAATATACCTTTATCTGAAATTAAACAGTAACATTTTCATTGACAATTATTGTATAAGTGTCAAAGTAACCCTTATAAGTGTTTATAAAGAGAAAGTGGGCCTGTAAATGCACTTAGTGTTAATTTAAAGCTGGTGATACTGCTGCATACATTTGCTAGAAAAAGTTTCTGAACTCTTTACAATTATGTTTTTTACATTAATTATTTATAACAACATGTGGTCTCCTCTTCAGATAAGTCACAATAATAGACACACAAATAACTGAACTACTTCTTGTCAAAGCTGAACACATTGTTTATTATTGACAGCCCAGGTTGAAAAAAAGCATGTGAGCCCTTGTATTTAGTAGCTGGTAGATCCTTCTTTAGCAGCAATATCCTCCACTAAAAGTTTTCCACCTTTGCCAATCAGACATGCACAACAGTTAACAGTAAGTTTAGTGTATTCCTCCGTACAAAACTGTTGTTTTTTTAATGTTTCTGTGATTTTTTTTGTGCGAACAGGTCTCTTCAGGTCATGCCAGTTGTGCCACAGTAACTATATCAGGGGTGCCCAATGCATCGATCGTGATCGACCGGTAGATTGGAAAGGGAGTGCAGGTATATCGTGTTGCATTTAAAAAAAATTCCTTCCGAAAAGAGATCTGAGAAAGTGAAAGGAGAGGGATCTAAAATCACAGTTAATCGGGCAGCCGTCATTTTTGACTCGGCTGAATTCAAAAGCAAAGGCAGACACACTGAAGCATCATTCCGGGTGAGTCACTCGATCATTAAGCATAAGAAGTCCTTCCAAGATGGCGAGATGATAAAAGAGGCCTTCGTTGAGGCAGATGGTTAGGGAGAAATTCCTGCTGAGATTTCAAGACCCCTGACTGGAGAAAAAGGAGTTTCTCCTTGTCATTAAACATGCAGAATACAAGCAACTTAATAACGATCAATGGCCGCTAGACTTGGCATATTTTTTCCAATCTGACCAACGTGTTGAATGAGCTTAATTTACAGCTGCAAGGAAAAGAGAAAACCGTGGTCAATATGATTAGCTCAGTTAATGCTTTCAAACGAAAAATGCAACATCTGTCCTTGGGGGAACATTCAAAACCTCGCGTCAGAGGCACAAGAGACACAAAGGAAGGTGTGTGCACAACTTGACAGCATAAGCTACAGAGCAGATTGAAAATTGTAGCTTTTTTTCTTCACAGATGTACTCAAGTAAAAGTAAAAAGTATGCTGCAGTAAAACTACTCTTAGAAGTACAATTTTTTTAAAAAGTTACTCAAGTAAATGTAACGGAGTAAATATAACTCGTTACTACCCTCCTCTGATACTCAGAGTATGTATAATATATATATAATATTATTATTATTTATATATATATTATTTATATCTATACTAATAAAAGGCAAAGCATTCACTGACTCATCACTAATTCTCCAACTTCCTGTGTAGGTAGAAGGCTGAAATTTGGCAGGCTCATTCTTTACAGCTTACTTATAGATAGATACATAGATACTTAATTAATCCCAAGGGGAAATTCACAATATTCACTTATAAAAGTTGGGCAGGTTTCATTTCGAAATTCTACACGTAATGGTCATAACTGGAACCTATTTTTTCGTCCATATACTATAATAGACTTCTGCTCGATGCCCGTGGGAGGCGGAGTTACGCCTCCCACGTAATTTAGTGCCTGCCCATATAAGGCCGTCCGTCAGTGGCAATCCAATAGAAACACTGCCGCTAAATATTCACGGGTGAAGGACTATGCTTATGCAGAGGAAGATGAGATGGTCAGGATGGTGTTTGGCACAAACTCCGCGAAACTGCGAGAGAAACTTAAGTGCCGGGTCTTAGCTAACATTAAATACAGCCGTGGACATCGCACGAGATGGCACCAGCAAAGCTGGGAACCTTCGATGCATGTACACCGAGCGGCTCACATGAAATGACGCAGTGCACAGACAAAAAGCAACAGTTCCAAAGAGTGCTGAGCAAAAACCGAATTACACAATTGAAAAGGCAGCAAAAAAAGCGTGTGATACATACAAGCATATTCATAAGTGCAGCTACTGCAGAAACAAAGCACACAGTGGAAAAAGTCAATGTCCCGCTAAAGGAAGACAGTGTAAAAAAAAAAAACCTGTGCATGCAGTGTGTCGCGTCTGAGATAAAAAGGAAGACGACCTGTTTATTGATGCAGTAAGAAACGAATCGATGAATGAAACTTGTTTATCTTTACAATGATTGACAAACACGGAATGTAACACAACACATCCTACAAATACGAACCTGATTGAAAGAAATAATGATAATCAAATCCTTGATGACAGCAACACTCGTAACACTCACAAAACAATTACTGTATATTGACAATCATGTTACGTTATTTTTAAAATGTTCCCTTTTCTTTTTCATAACTTCTTTAACACACTACTTCTCCGCTGCGAGAATATATATGTATATATATATGTATATATATATATGTATATATATATATATATATATATGTGTATATATATATATATATATATATGTGTATATATGTGTATATATATATATATATATATATATATCTATATATATATATATATATATATAATATCCCGATCTGTATACTCTCAAATAGACAAACCACCGCCAGGCTACAATGGTAGAGGCTTCGCCTCTAGCGCCGAGGTTCGATTCCCGAGAGGGGGTGCACTGAAAAAGTGTCCGCGCGCTTCCCGATTCATTTTACCCTCACATCCCCTTGGTTTGAGACGTATGAAAAAATATGTGGTTAACGCAGAAAGACAGATC
>NC_053168.1:99177637-99207637 GCF_016835505.1 Polypterus senegalus
TAGCATGAACCGCCTTTTAAGGTCATGCCATAGCATCTCAATTGGATTCAGGTCAGGACTTTGACTAGGCCACTCCAAAGTCTTCATTTTGTTTTTCTTCAGCCATTCAGAGGTGGATTTGCTGGTGTGTTTTGGGTCATTGTCCTGTTGCAGCACCCAAGATCGCTTCAGCTTGAGTTGACAAACAGATGGCGGACATTCTCCTTCAGGATTTTTGGTAGACAGTAGAATTCATGGTTCCATCTATCACAGCAAGCCTTCCAGGTCCTGAAGCAGCAAAACAACCCCAGACCATCACACTACCATCACCATATTTTACTGTTGGTATGATGTTCTTTTCTGAAATGCTGTGTTCCTTTTACGCCAGATGTAACGGGACATTTGCCTTCCAAAAAGTTCAACTTTTGTCTCATCAGTCCACAAGGTATTTTCCCAAAAGTCTTGGCAATCATTGAGATGTTTCTTAGCAAAATTGAGACAAGCCCTAATGTTCTTTTGCTTAACAGTGGTTTGCGTCTTGGAAATCTGCCATGCAGGCCGTTTTGCCCAGTCTCTTTCTTATGGTGGAGCCGTGAACACTGACCTTAATTGAGGCAAGTGAGGCCTGCAGTTCTTTAGACGTTGTCCTGGGGTCTTTGTGACCTCTCGGATGAGTCGTCTCTGCGCTCTTGGGGTAATTTTGGTCGGCCGGCCATTCCTGGGAAGGTTCACCACTGTTCCATGTTTTTGCCATTTGTTGATAATGGCTCTCACTGTGGTTCGCTGGAGTCCCAAAGCTTTAGAAATGGCTTTATAACCTTTACCAGACTGATAGATCTCAATTACTTCTGTTCTCATTTGTTCCTGAATTTCTTTGGATCTTGGCATGATGTCTAGCTTTTGAGGTGCTTTTGGTCTACTTCTCTGTGTCAGGCAGCTCCTATTTAAGTGATTTCTTGATTGAAACAGGTGTGGCAGTAATCAGGCCTGGGGGTGGCTACGGAAATTGAACTCAGGTGTGATACACCACAGTTAGGTTATTTTTAACAAGGGGGCAATTACTTTTTCACACAGGGCCATGTAGGTTTGGATTTTTTTTCTCCCTAAATAATAAAACCATCATTTAAAAACTGCATTTTGTGTTTACTTGTGTTATATTTGACTAATGGTTAAATGTGCTTGATGATCAGAAACATTTTGTGTGACAAACATGCAAAAGAATAAGAAATCAGGAAGGGGGCAAATAGTTTTTCACACCACTGTATATATATACTAATAAAAGGCAAAGCCCTCACTCACTCACTCACTCACTCACTCACTCACTGACTCACTCACTCACTGACTCATCACTAATTCTCCAACTTCCCGTGTGGGTGGAAGGCTGAAATTTGGCAGGTTCATTCCTTACAGCTTCCTTACAAAAGTTGGGCAGGTTTTATATCGAAATTCTACACGTAATGGTCATAACTGGAAGCAGTTTTTCTCCATTTACTGTAATGGAGATGAGCTTCAACGCCGTGGGGCGGAGTTTCGGTGACATCATCACGCCTCCCACGTAATCACGCAGTACATAGAAAACCAGGAAGACCTCAAAAGCGCTGAAGAAAACATGCATTATATAATTGAGAAGGCAGCGAAACAATAAGAAGCGAGCGAGTGACATATACAACCATATTCATGAGTTCTGCTACTTCGGAAACAAAGCACGATGTAAACCTACACTTTAAATTAAGTTCATAGACAGGCTGCGCTGGCGTTTGTAATTTAGTGCCTGCCCATATAAGGTCCGTCAGCGGCAATCCAATAGCAAACTCCCACTAAATATTCACGGGTTAAGGACTGTGTTTATGGAGAGGAAGATGAGATGGTCAGGGTGGTGTTTGACACAAACTCAGCGAAACTGCGAGAGAAAGTTTTAAGTGCCAGGACTAAGGTAACATTAAATACAGCCATGGACATAGCACAGATGGCACCAGCACAGCTGGGAACCTTCGATGCATGTACACCGAGCGCTCACGTGAACTGACGCAGTGCAGAGATAAAAGGCAACAGTTCCAAAGCGCTGAACAAAACCAATTACACAATTGAAAAGGCAGCAAAAATATGAAGCGTCTGATAAGCATATTCATAAATCCAGCTACTGCGGAAACAAAGCACACGGTGGAAAAAGTCAATGTCCCGCTAAAGGAAGACAGTGTAAAAAAAAAACCTGCATGCAGTGTGTCAGGTCTCAGATAAAGAAGAAGACGAGCTGTTTATTGATGCAGTAAGAAACGAATCGATGAAAGAAACCTGTCATCTTTACAACGATTGACAAACACGGAATGTAACTTGAACACAACACATCCTACAAATACGAACCTGATTGAAAGAAATAATGATAATCAAATCCTTGATGACAGCAACACTCAGTAACACTCACAAAACAAATACTGTATATTGACAGTCATGTTACGTTATTTTTAAAATGTTCCCTTTTCTTTTTCTAGCTTTTTTAACACACTACTTCTCCGCTGCGATACGCGGGTATATATATATATGTATATATATATATCCCGATCTACATACTCGAATAATGGATACTTTATTCGCCATCAATGATTGTTTTGGTAAAGCCATACTCAGTGTATTCATTAGATGAACGGTAAAAAAGTAAGAGCGAGGGGAGGATGCAGGCTGTAGTGCGCGTCAACTCTATCTGAATTGCGCGATCACATTTCAAAAATATATCTTTTCAAGTTCTATTTAGTCCATATTTGTCAAACTCAAGGGCCACGCCACATCCGCACGGCGTGTAATTATATCCGGCCCGCGAGATCATTTTATATACTGTATTATTGTTATTAATGGCCCAGGTATATGAAGCGCTGGTAACACAATAAACTACAGATCCCATAATGCAGCGCTTCAGCTGCCTTGCCAACACTTATTGCGAAGCTAGCTCACGCGATGCTGGAGAGAAAAGTTCATTCTGAAAATAGAGCCTTTAAAAAGCGATGGGAGGCTGAGTATATGTTTACTGAACCCGTGTGTCTCATTTGTGGAGCTAATGTGGCTGTAATTACAGAATTTAATCTAAGACGGCACTATGAGACAAAACATCAGGGTAACCTGAATGCAATGCAGAAGATACAGAAAGCAGAATAATTAAATAAGAATCTGACACTTCAGCGGACGTTTTACCCGTGCACAATCACAAAGTGATTTCAAGTGAAGCTGCTTTTATGGGAGACACAACCACTTGCCCCACTTTCCCTGTTACCAAGTAATGTTAAACCAAGTCGTCACTACGGTGTTCCCAAATACGCACTTTGCTGATAAACTGAGCGCACTGAGTTTGCACGGCGCTTTGGTGACTTTGAAGAACAAAAAAAGTCCGTCTACATGCGGCTCGAACCTTGTGCATGTTTGGTAGCACATATCTGTGTGAGAAGCTCTTCTCAGTGATAAAGACTAACAAAACAGCACACAGGAGTCGCCTCACTGATGAGCACCTGCAATCCATCCTGAGAATCTCCACAACACAGAACCTCACACCAAACAGAAACGAACCTGTGGCCAAAAAAGATGCCAGGCGTCCAGCTCTAAAATGACATATGAGCAAAGACAACTGAATGATTTGATTTGTTATTGCTGAAAGGAACACATTTTATTTATATTTCCAGGTTTTGTTATGCAGCATGTTCATATTTGAATTTGTATAATTTTGACAGGATATATTTTTATGGAGAGCAAAATCTTTTGGGATATTTAAAATCTAAGTTTATTTTTATATAAAATTACATAAGAGTAAAGAAATTTGAATGTTTGTTCTTTTAATGTTTACTTTATTTCTAACTTGTATAATTTAGACAGGATATATTTTTATGGAGAGCAAAATATTATAAGTTGTTTAAGGTTTGAGTTGATTTATTCAGGAATAATATTCCTGTCTGTTTTACCATTCCTACCAAAGATATTTCTGTCGACTAAATAAAAATTCCTTCTATTTAAAATTTAAATAGAACTTGAACAAATACGATAGTTCATAATATCCACGCAGACTTGCACGTAAGAGCGGGAGTTATCCATTTTAACAAGCAGCGTATTGCACTGATACGAAATAGCTGTGTGTGTATATATGTAGATATGTATGTATGTGTGTATGTGTGTATGTATTTATGTGTGTGTGTATATGTATGTGTATATATGTAGATATATATGTATGTATATATGTGTATATGTATAGATATGTATATATATATATATGTTTATGTGTGTGTGTAAATATATATATATGACAACAACACTCATCACTCACAACAGTGACAAAACAATTACATTGACAATCATGTTACGTTATTTTCAAAATGTTTCCTTTTCTTTTTCATTGCTTCTTTAACACACTACTTCTCCTCTAAGAGCCTTGGTATTTTGCTAGTATATATATATATATATATATATGTGTGTGTGTATATATATGTGTATATATATGTATATATATGTGTATATATATGTATATATGTATACACATATATATCCCGACCCGGCACAGACTACGCAGAGGCACGTGTTCATACTCAATACTTTTATTTTTATTTTCTTCAGCCGTGGGCACACGTCTTCCCCGTGTCCCACCGGCCCAACACAGTCCCAAACACAAAACTCACACCAAACCAAACTTTCCTGCTCCACCACTCCTCCCAGGCAACCTCGTCCTCTTCCTCCCAATTCTGGCCCTGATTGCTGGGAGGCGGGCTCTTTTATACCCCACCCGGAAGTGTTCCAGGTGCCTGACCAACTGGTCTTAATTGCACCTCCGGGTGCGGCTTATAAACCGTCCAGTGTGGTGGCTGGTTCTTTGCAGCACCCCCTAGCGGCCACCCCATCTCCCAGCCTGGCTGATGTGATGGACTCCATGTCCCATGGAGCCACGGGGGAGATTGAGGAGGGATCCACGGCCAGGGAGGCTGCCCCGATGCGCCCCGGGGGAGGTACTGCCATGTCCATGATGGCTCCCCCGGGACGTATGCAGCAGAGGCATCCTGGCCAGTTATGGGACCCGCTGTCCGTCACAATTATATATATATATATATATATATATATATATATATATATATATATATATATATATATATATATATATATATATATATATATATATATATATATATATATATATATAATATATATATATATATATATATATGACAGCAAAAAATACTCCTGGCATTTCTACTTGACATACCCTTATGTTTTTTGTGTACTTGGTTGTGCTTGTAGAAAAGAGAACATTAACATTGTTCTCACTTAATAAGCAATGGTCTGGTTTAAAACTCAAGTTATGTTTATTTTGCTGATACATGGGAAGTCCCAGGGATTTGAGAAATGAGTGAGTGCAACAGCAATGATGGTTTCTTTCTTGTGCTGTCATAATAATTGGCAGTGGGTCCCGCTTGACTACGTACAATGATTACCCCTGGTTTTCTCATCTTTACATTTTTTTAAGCAGAATTTGGCAGATGTTCCTTTTGGCTGGTGGAAATGGACCCAAATGTTTTTACTGGCAACATGTTGCAAGACCTGACAGCATACTATAAGCATTTCTGTGATTTAGCTCTTTGGCAATATTTCTCTCATTCTCTCTCCACAGCACTAAAGGGTGTGTTTTATAGTTGCCCGAATATATCATTCAGAAGCCTTCATTCCAGAAGGCCAATGATGGCGTTACTTAAACTGAATTCAATTCATGCTAAGCCAACATAATTTAAAAACGACTGATGACTGGAAAAAATGTGCTTTTCCTGCAAGTTAACTTAATATTATTTTAGTCACCTTGAGTGGCTTCATATCCTATAAATACATTAACATTTACTCTTTTCACTATTGAATTAATCATTTTAACAATTTGAAAGTTTATTTTTTTTAAATACAATACAGTGTTTAATGGCACAAAGTAATGTCGTGCAGGTAAGTTGATGAACTTTGTATTTAGCTGTTGTTTGTACAGAAGTAAAATTTTTGCAGGAAGTGGTACTCAGATCCCTGTTTACTGTTGTTGCATTCATTTTTTTTATCTTTCATTTTTAAATCAAAAATCTGTCATTGCAGAACAATCTTAATATCTGAGATTTAGGAAACAAATCATTAGTCTGCACCTTCTTTTCTTCTCAACTTTGGAATACTTGGTAAATATTTTTCCCAAATGCTCATGTCTAATTTTGCCATCAGAAACTTACAATTTTCACTTAACTGCAGAAAAACTTGAAATAGTTCACATTCTTCCAAATCAAATGATTGCCGATTGGATATCCTGTTTTTACCTCTTGCAACAGGATTTAACATCAGGGTATTGCTAACCAGAAGTGAGTTTCCCGCAAAAAAAAAAAAAAAAAAACCTGACTATTGACTAGGGCAGCTTAAGACCTGCTAGTTATGGGTCAATTTGGTAAAAATGACATTGGAAACCCAAGTGTATATGCTTTGCTGAACAATTTCTGGTAACATGAAAAGAAAACTTGGGGCTAAAAAGAAATAGATTATTTTTCCAAAAGTTTTCCATGATAAGGGGAAAGTTATATCTTTCCAACCAAACAAATGGTCAATAATAATGTATGTGTGAAGGTATGATATTAATTTTCACAGTAGATATATACATGACTGGGCTGTCTGTCAAAACAAAAACTGTCTTTTTGCAAGTTTGAAAAAGTATTTGAAGCAAATGTAAATAGCTTGAGCAGGGTAACGCAAGTTAAATCCCACAGGACTGATCCAGCACAACCAGCCAGTTTTTATTGATCCCCTGAGATCAAAATAATTTGATCACTATTCACCATAGTCCACCTTATATGGTATAATTTTTTCTTGCATTTCATTAATCATGCCATTAGGTGGCACATAAATATTCTACCGATTTGGTTTGGTGATTAGAGTGGGTCCATTACACTGAGGGGAAACGTGACAAAAGTATTACAGTAAAGAAGTAAAAAGTTGACAACAAATGCACAGTGAACAACAAAGAATGGATTTCAAATACTCTTTGGCAGAGGTTGGAACAAATATATTTTAAGTTGTAATTAAAGTATTACAGTGTTCAAAGTATACACACTCAGTTGGAATTTTTATAATAAAAATGCTAGTAATCTGTTGTATGAGGAACATACTTAATAGAGCATCCAAACTAACCAGTAGTTTACAGTCTCAGGATAATGTAATTTTCTAGTGATCTATTATCCAAGAGGCCAGAACATAGACAAGCTGATTGAGAGTGCTTTGAGTGGTATGAAAAGCTCTATATAAATGTAAAGAATTATTATTATATCATATTAGATTTCTTAACAAAGTAAGCCATTTGTGGTGGACTGATTTCTAGCATATAAGTTGAAAAATATTTTGCATATCTTTATTTGTAAATTAGAGAAAGCAAATATAATATTAGTGTTTCAGCAGGCTTGTTTTACTTCATTGATGAGAACAGAGGTGCTTTGATGTTTACCTAACCAACCCCCCAGTTTTTAGGACTGACTCAGGATGAGGATTTAATGGTGAGGGAGATGTCAAGCAGATCTGATGCTCTAATAGTGACTGTGCTTAGACGTCGATCCACTGCTGGAAGGCCATAAACTGAGTAAATAACAACTGGGTGATGGGTTGTACTTGAGCACTTTAATTGGTAACTAGTCAGAAAAAGACTGGAAAATTAATTGTATTGCCTAAAGTATGGCTGTTTATGATTGCCTTTGAATCGGGAGTCTTTCTGTTTTGTGTAAGAATTATATAAAGTAGTACACATTGCCTTTACCTGTATCTTACCATCTGATCTTGAAGTGAAGACCATGATGAACACAGCTTTATCTCAGCAGCCATACTGAGACACGCATCTAGTCCATTTAAATACTCAATTTAAAGGCCATGTGGGGGCAAAACAAACTAGACTGAAGGTAACCGAAGAGCCTCTTGTGGATACAAGATGTATTGCTGCTTAGGCTGTAAGTGTGTGGTTTGCCAATATTCACATAGCATTCTGCTTCCTTAATATTTTTGGACACTTTTCCCAATAATTCATAGTTAAATGTATACAGTAAGTTAAATCCTGCCTGTCTCTTTACTCTGTGTAATTGTCTGTGGTTACAGATGTAGAAAGAGCGGGGGAGGAAGTGCTCAGTACCTGATCAAAGATTGATAAGTGTATGAGATTGTAAGCATTTTATTAAGGTCCATACAATAAAAAGTGTAAAACGGGGAAATAGGATCATCATAGAACCTTTCACCATAAAGCACCCTTCTTGTTACAGATAACCAACAACCTACTCTTGGGATGCTGGTTATGTCACTCAAGCACAAAGGTAGAAAGTTCCTCTTGCTTGTAAAGATTTTTCCTTTTGATTCTCTGACTTTGATACAAATAAACAGTCTGTAATGGTGATGTCACATCCTCTGACTTTGGGCACCACAAGAAGTGCACATGGAACTATTTAGTCTTCACTGTGATTCACCTCTGAAGGAAAACTTTCATTTTGCAAAACTGGTTGAATTGTATACATCACTGAGCAAGGTCAGGTTTTATCCTTATTTAACACCAGCACAACTACTGGTGTAATCATTCAACTTGGCGAACAAAGTCACATCACAGATCAGAGATGAGTGAGCACCACTTGAGTGGTAGATTGTGGATCACCTCAACACAGCTCTGAAAATATTTTGATATTTTCGCAAAAAGATGTGGCCAGCTGCATTGCTGCTGTTAATAGAATAGCCTTTTGGGAGAGGTGTATTTCTTGTCAAGTTATTGTTAACCTTGAACTAATAACCCTGTGTTCGATTTTGAATGTTTATAGAGCCTAGGCTATCTATAACAGAAGCCTGAAACATTCTGCTATACAGTTTTTAACATTTTATGTGACCCACCCATGAACTAGAAATGGCTGTATTTTTGGGAATATTTATTTGGAATTACTAAGTCATAGTCCAGTGAAAGTGATGGAGAGGAATTTAATATCAATAATGATAACACAACAGGAAAAGTGGAGGTGTGGCGCTTTATTTAAAAAAAATATTAATATAACTGAAGATCAACACAGAAGTATATTATTTAATCAAGTACAATACATGTAACATAGACTTAGTTATCATGGGTATCCAAGCATTAATTGGGAAGGCTTTCTTGGAACTATGGAAGGGAAAAAAAAAACAGTCAATCAAACAAATGACTGTGTTCTCATCAATTTTGTCTCAAGAGTGTAAATTTTCTAAATCTTATCTTTTCTAATAATAAAGACACTGAGCAACAGTGATGGCAACATTTTATGAATGAAATTGTTTTAAAGCATGCAAATATATGCCAGAATAAAGACTTACTTTCCAGAAAGCAGAATTTTAGAGATATTAGGAACATAGAGCAGATACAGAATGAGAAAATAAAAATGAAAAAATGTTAAGTACAAAGATGGTATCACTTAGGAGTCATGCTGATCAAGGTCCAAATATATTCCAAAAGCAAATAAAATGATGAATAAAGACATTGTTAACAAATAAAGACTAATCAGACAAGTTTACATGAAAACTAAAAAGCACCCCATATTGTAGCCCTGGAGAAATACCAGTAAATTTTAATAATACTAGTAATTAAAAAAAATACTAAAATTAAAAGGTATAGTAACACCAAAGATTTCCTATTGAAGTTAATACAATCAGCAAATAAATCTTCCAGGACTGTACCAATAAAATTGCAATTAAAGAGAATACTGTTTAAGAATGCTCAGATATGCACCAACAAATGAGCAGATAATAAAAAAATTGGGAGTGTGCTCCCCTCGAATTTCTTGTATACTGAGATAGAGGAAAAGGTCATCAGAACAACTTTGTTATGTAATATTTCTCAAATATCATATGTTTCTCATCATAACAAATTAATACTATCGATATATAATCATTTATCTCTATCTCTACTCCTTTAACACCTATATGTGATGTACTCCCAGGCAAACAAACTGTATTTGCCTTTACTACACTATTAGCACGTGGTTTTACCTTGCTCAACTGAAAGAATCCCACCCTACCACATTTAAGTCAGATGTTCTGTACTACTTGAAATAGGAATAAATCAAATTCTCACTTATAGGATATTTTCAAAACTTTTTTAAAACATGGCAGGATCCAATAAATATTTTAGAATAAGTTTCCACTTCAGAGAAAAGTATTCACCTGGCAAAATTTACAGTGGGCCTTGACCAAAACCACAGCATATTGTATTTTAGAAATAATGTATAAACACTGTAATATTTTTAAATTGTGTGTCCTGATACATGGGTTCACTGGAGACCAAGAAAATATATTTTTTTTAAATTGTGTTCCATGAAGCGGACAATGACAAGTCATACTTACTGAGCAGTATTCATAAAGATGCAACCCATTTCCTATTTTGTAATAGAAAATGGAAAAATTTAGACATGTAGGAAGAGCTACTGAATGTGATAGAAGGTATCATGTCTTGAGAAACAAACTTTAAACAAAAATGGAAAGTTAAAGAGGGAATAGAGAAAGTGGATTACAGAGATTGAAAAGTTTCCAGACCTATTTCTTCAAAAATGTCAGCCACAATGTGCCCAGGAATGGAAAGAAATGGGATTTTCTCTGGCGCATAGAGCATATTAGTGAATGTTCAAAGTCTGCCTATGTCATTTTGGACCTGTGCCAATGTTTTTTCACTTTATCTGTCTATATACCATGTCTATCTTTCTCTGTACAATGCAACCAACAAAAACACTATTTCCTCTTCACTTAAAATGCCAAAATTTGGCAAGATGGTACATTTAGGCTAGTAATTATCTGCTAAGAAAGGATATTTTTATACAGTATATCAGTATTCTCCCCCCAGCAGAAAAACGAAATATCCCAAAATCCCAAAAGTACTTGGACGAATTTGATTGAAGTTTGATGACATTATAGCAATTTGTCAATTTTGTTTTATTTTTCAGCATTTAATCATATAATGCTATGTACATACTCTATGCTGTGCTGATAAAAGGCTTTATGTGAACAAGGACAGAGCAGAAATGATTGACAAATAGCACTGGTAGCCAACAAGGTTGACAGATGAATGAAGAAGTAGTGGTATTCTGAATAAGATAAAAGAGATGTCATTACATTGTAAATAGAAAGAGAACATTTGTTGAATCTCAAGGAAGAAATAGTGTACATAAGTGAATGACATAAACAAGTGAAAATCATAAATATGTAAAAATGATAATTGGTAAAGTGGCACTGCTGCATTAAAAGATGCTATTAATAGACACCAGACAGTAGTGTGGAGATGCAGGCAGGTTTGAGCCGGATAAGTGAGGATGGGACATGTGCAAATATTGGTATCCAGAAACTTTGAGGGTTGGAATCCCCAAGGGGAGGCTGTACAAAAAAAGTCTGAGCAGTGCAGAGTGGGCTGTCACAGGAATGAAAGAAGTGAAGCTATGGAAAACTGGCCATGAGAGGAGGATCGTTGTACAGTGGGATTCTTAGGTGGAACTTTCTCCGTATTGCTGGAGTACTCAGAGGCTGGAACATCAGAGCAAACTTCAAAGGATTAACAGTGGTGTTCTCCTGGTTAGGAATCATGGAGCAGGGTGCAGAGACATTCGTCATGTGCTCTGAGGCAAGGACATCGGAGCAGGTTACAGATATTATTTGCAGCGTGTTTTGAGCCCAAAATATTGTAGGTTCTACTTGGTAACCCCCCCCAATGGAAGGTAATAGCTTGATGTAAATAGTTCTAAGACCGTTATAGTTTTTTCCATTGTTTTGATTTATACAGGGGCTATTGGCTCAAACTCTAGTAAATTTTTATACTGTGTTCATTTTCTTTACCCCATGATAGCGGTAAATTGCAATATGTATATTTTACATTATTTTACATTATTCAAACTGATTACATGTTTCATTTGAAGAGCATACACTTTCCTGTAAAATTGTTTTGCAATGAGAACATGTTTCAATTCAAAAGAATATACTTTCCAGTAAAGTTATGTTTTGCAATGACCATCAAAAAAGTCACTAGAAAAACGATAGGATCTAATGCAGGAATGTTTTCATTATGGACAATTATGTATAGCATGTTCAAGAGTAAGCCGCTTTTGTGACCCAATAATATAATTATAATTTGTTATTTTGACTGATGCCTTTATCTAAGATGACTTACAACATAGGAGATACAATTGTTTACATTTCTTTTGTATTTGCAGTTGGAGCGCAGGCAGGTGAAGTGACTTTCCCATTGTCACACCATGTCAGTAGCAGGACTTAACTCAGGGTTTAAAGGGTTAGGTCCGAAGCCTTAACCACACTGCCTGCCAATACTATTAGCCCTTGATCAAAATATTAATAATAAAATACAAATATTATATACAGAAGAATACTTGTTTAAATAGTACTTCTGATACAACTGATTAACTGATGGCACCATAACTGACACCCGTTGTCTTGCGAAATTTCCCTGATGAAGCTGGTTTCAAATTTAAGGACAAAACACCACAAAACGATGTGGGGTAGCTACCCCATATGCTAGAAGTTTAGTGCAAAAACAAAGCAGTGAAATGTTTTCATTGCAGAGTCCATAACAGAACTGATTCATGAGAGATAAAATGGCAGTTTTAAAGTCAGGCAGAGGAAATGATGTCATTGGGGCAAGAACCAGGAGTGACATCATCAGGGTCGGAACATGAGGTGACGTCATCGGGGCCAGATGGAATTTCCTATAACTGGTCTGTAGAAGAAAGAGAGAAAGGGTTAGTGCACTCTGCCACCCCTTGGTCTGGCCTGGAATTACCGTCATTCAAGTCCTTTAGCTGCCTCCTATGTGCACGTGTGTGACAATGAGTAACACAGCTAATGCTTTTTAATAAAGACATATTTGAGTAATAGGGTTCAGTTAAAGGTAAAGTGAGGAAAAATCTAGGAGGTAGCAAATATGATGGTATATTGTTATGTTCTAGTCTCTGCATGGCAAAAAGAAAATAAACGCGTAGTTCTTTTTCAAGAAGACTTTAACTTGAAGTTGTAGAAAAGGTTTTTGAGTATTTAAACAACAGATTAAATGGAAAAAGAAAATTAATATTTATGAAAACTCGAATCAGTATCTTTCTCTTTGCAAAACTCAAAGGAGGATGGAAGATGCTACCTTCCACATTGATTGAAAATGTAATAATAATAATAATACATTTTAATATAGGAGCACCTCAGCTGAGGAAAGGCTTCTGGTATTAGAGAAAGAAGCACTTATAAAGACTTGCATATTAAGGTTGATGGCATTCAGCTGATCATGCATCTTTCTGAATTATGTTTGTAAGAAATTAAGATTTTTTTGTAACTAAATTGTCCTTAAAAAGCAAAATTGCAAATTTCTTCACTGCAGGTGTCCCAGTATGTACCCAAGAAGGTGGGGCTTGAAGATACCGAAGCAACAATAAGACAAACTCCAGATGATGTAGTTCTGGTGATGACAACTTACCTTTGAATTTTTCCATGAATCAGAGTTTAATTGTTGTCCTTGCCTTATCCCATCCCACAAATAGGTTAAGGGTGGAATAATCATTTGTTTGACTCTTTTAAATTCTGCACTTGATCATTGTTGAGACAGAGACTTAAAATGAATACATAAATGAAAAAAGAAAAGTACCTAAGAAGTCTAAATGCTGCAAAAGCTGATCTGATGGCACTGCAAGGGAGCCAAAAAAAAGTCTGACAATAAATTCTCCATTTCAACATGGGAGTTGTTACATTTCACTAGTGGATGGATTAGATCCATATCAAAGAATTTGTTGCATTCATATGGTGGATTAATTTACAATAATAATAGATACAGTTCAGTGTACATAATCAAAGCAGAAGTAGTTTGTTTTCATGGGATGTTGTTTAAATAACACAGATGGGATGAATATACAATGGCTTATTTTTACTTTTTATATATTTTTGTAATACAGCAGCACTTTTTTGCAGCTACAAGTTTGTTGTTCTGCTGGAAAATTTATAGGGGCAAAGACATGAATCTCAAAAATGTAGAAGTCAAATAAGCCTTTAACTGTGCTTGTTTTGGTGCAGTTACAGGATGGAATGCTTAAAGGTACAGCCTGATACAAATTGTCTCTTGCTATGTGTACAAAGTGTAGTTTTTTAATGGTCTTAATTTTGGAGGAAAAAAATCTGTATAAATTGATTCTTTCATCAAACTAGTCTTTCTTTTTTCTCATATACACCGTAAGAAACAGACTAGCTTAACTAATATTGAATCAACAAGCTAATTAAGAAGGCCTGGTCAGTTTTGGGACACACTCTTGACCTGCTGTAAGTAGTAGTGGAGGAGAGAATGAAGACAAAACTTAAAGCCATTATGAGCGATGCTGCACATTCATTCTCTGACATGCTGTCATTATGTATTTTAGCCAATGATCTCTTCAGCAAATGTACAGTACAGGCCAAAAGTTTGGACACACCTCCTCATGCAATGTGTTTTCTTTATTTTCATGACCATATACAGCACTCCATCACTCTCTTTCTTGGTCAAATAGCCCTTACACAGCCTGGAGGTGTGTTTGGGGTCATTGTCCTGTTGAAAAATAAATGATCGTCCAACTAACCTGACTTCTGCACAACACAACTGCTGGTCCCAACCCCATTGATAAAGCAAGAAATTCCACTAAATAACCCTGATAAGGCCACCTGTGAAGTGAAAACCATTTCAGGTGACTACCTGTTGAAGCTCACCGAGAGAATGCCAAGAGTGTGCAAAGCAGTAATCAAAGCAAAGGGTGGCTATTTTGAAGAAACTAGAATATAAAACATGTTTTCAGTTATTTCACCTTTTTTTGTTAAGTACAAAACTCCACATGTGTTCATTCATAGTTTTGATGCCTTCAGTGAGAATCTATGAATGCAAATGGTCATGAAATTAAAAAAAACACATTGAATGAGGAGGTGTGTCCAAACTTTTGGCCTGTACTGTATGTCAAGAAACTACTGGGCTTTCTTTATACCTACAGCAGTATACCTTTTGTAATGCTTCAATGCGACTATGACAGCACTTTCTATCTTTAGCCAAGTCAGAAGGTTTCTTTCTTTTTAGTAATTCTAGTGTGTACTCATTCGTTATACTATTTATTTATTGGGTTTCTTTAATAGGCCAAGTTTCCTACTTGGGACAAACAAAGTTCTGTGTACCTACCTATTTACTTTGGCCTGTGTGTCAATATTTTCTTATAGGATGTGTTTGTACTTGGGAAACTTATGTGTTATGGATGTTTGATTATTATTGCCTAATCTATGCTTTGTGTACATGTTATATCAGTATTCTTTCTTTTTGTGCATCTGTTAAGGTTCTTTCCATTATTCTATGTATTTTTCTGTCTCCAAGATTTCAACAGGATGTTTAATTTGCTTGTTTTCCAAACAAAATCATGTAGCCAATTATTTGCTTTGTTTATGTACTTTTTTTACTACTTTAGTAATTGTCAATAAACGGATATTTGAGGGATGCTTGAACCCAGCAGCCAGATACGCAGACACAGGGTAAAAGCACAAAGAAGAACCTTTACTTATTCTTCTTTCTTTAAAGTGCCTTTTAAGTACTATAGCCACCATACCCAAATAAAGAAATAATAAATAGATACAATAACCACAGTACCTTTCTTCCTCCCAGCAGCTCTGTCACACTCCCTCCCAACTCCGGCTTGCTTGCTGGGTTCCCATCAGTGCTTTATATAGTTCTTGCCCCGGAAGTGCTTCTATTCTTCTGTCCAAATCCATGGCTTTGTCCTGTAAAATAAGAATTAGAGAACTGTGGGGAGATACTGCACAAATGCTGTCTTTTAACATCCTCCCTGGTTCTCCACATAATGCACTGCTGGCAGCATTCATAACACAGCCGTGTCCCTCTGGATATTCTGGCCCTGTGAGACTGAAAGCAGGCTGGAACTGCTTGCTCCACCCCTCTATCAGCTAAAGTTATATTGTCTCTCTGTCCTCACGGAGAGCGTCCTTCAGGTACACGTGAGCTTGCAGCTCCACGCATTGTACTATCAGGAGGTCCCTGCTTTTCTTCCGGGACCTCCTTTTTAATCCTGGGGTTTACTTACAGTCTGGGTCTCTCTATAAATAAGAGGGAGACCCTTTGCTGTTTGCACCCCTCTAGTTTTATGGCAGACTGGCGCCAATGTCTCAAGGGTCGAAATAACCCGGAAATAGGCACTAACCAGCCGCTCCGACTTATCCGTCCCTTCCACCGAACACACGGTCATCACCCCTTTATCATCTGTAGGACGCAAAGTTACTTGGCAGCCAATATAAGTCGATCGGACTGCCCCTGCACTCTGCGTCCCTTTATCCTGTACGGTACCAGTAGAACTCACCTGTACTGCCGAATCAATCATCTCGGGAAGCTCCTTACCAAATCGCTGCAGGTATTCCTCCATCTGTCTCAAAAGTGCTTCAGCTGTTGCTCCCAATTCCTTAATCAGTTTCTTCTTGGTTGATAGCACATGGAAGAAACTTTGTACGGGCTGGATCAGCTTTTCCAGCTCCCGTACATCAGTGTTATTATTTGAACTGGCCAGAGGTGGGCTCGGGCCATCATCAGCCCCACCTCCCTGCCGTGAGCCAATGAGCATGCCTGTCTCTGGCACATGCTCTGTTGGAACTCGTACAGGCTCTTGGGAATTGGAGTTTCGAAAAATAGAGGTCCAGGGTGCCGCCACCAGCCGACTGCGATCCACCTGTTCTAATTTAGTGGTGGACCATTCAGTCATACCCCTTCCCTCTTTACCTTCATATGTGGAAGGCGTTGCTTCGCTCGCCTCCCCCTTCCCCATCAGGGAGTTCAGATCCGTCGAGGAAACGCCGATCTCACATACGGGACAGCGCTGACCTTCTCCTTCCCACAGTCCTTCGGGAGAGGTCACATGTCCCACTTCGGTAAACTGCAGGAAACCCTCGTGGTCATATGACTATTTGTTCTCATCTTGGCTTTCCCAGCCTACCCTGGGATGGGCCACGTGACTGCTCTGGTCGAATAGGATCCCAAGGTTCAGACTCCTAGATCCTCATCACCGCCATCTTGCTCCAGTGGGTTGTGACATATGTATGTATCCCACACATTGTCCGTTTTAAGGAGACAGGCTTCTGAAACATAACTAAAAAAATGTCCCGGTGAATCGGATGCTGTTTCGGCACATACCTCAGGATTCCGACTGGGGTCTCCCAGTAAGTAGAGGTTGTCCTTTGCATCCAACATCCGGCGACCATCCCACTTCCGTAAAGCTTGAGCCCTCTCGGCGTCAATAGCCTGTGTCATCTAGAGTCTGCTCCTTTTGGGTTCTCCCATTCTTCTCGGATTTCTTCCCCATCACGAACCAATGTACAGGGAGGCTTTCTTGTGTTGTAGCGTTGCCTGTTGGGTTTGCCTCCGCGTTAATTTTAAAGGTTTTCTGACCAAAATAGACGGCCAGAATCTTGCCGGCTATGCCAATGTCAATAAACGGACGCTTGAGGGCGCTGTTGCCCCGTGAACCCAACAGACAGATGCGCAGACACAGGGTAAAAGCACAACGAAGAACCTTTACTTATTCTTCTTTCTTTAAAGTTCCTTTTAAGCACTACAGCCACCATACACAAATAAATAATAAATAAAAACAATAACCACAATACTTTTCCTCCTCTCCTCCCAGCAGCTCTGTCACACTCCCTCCCAACTCCGGCTCACTTGCTGGGTTTCCATCAGTCCTTTATATAGTTCTTGGCCTGGAAATGCTTCTATTCTTCTGTCTGTGTGATTCATTAGCACTTCCGGGTCAGATGGAGACTTGTATTTTCTTCAGCCTGGAAGTACTTCTGTTCTTCCGTTCCCGTGACCTGGGAGTACTTCCGGGCTATATGGGAAACAAAAATCCCCACGTCTCCCTGCAGCGTCACACGGTGGTACCCACGACACCCAGCAGGCCTGTGAAGCCGAACTCCATCTCTCATGGTGCCCTGCAGGAATCCGGGGCATCTCTAAGGTGCAGGGAAGTCTCCATCTGTCGTCTTGGATGTGTCGGCCGGGTTGAGCTGCCGGCCGTCCATCACATAATATAGTCATAGAAGTGGAAATGCTCTTCCTTATGGTTTCCTTTAGTACGGGTAACTTTGCATTGAGAACCAAATTTACGAACCTTATGAAATTCCCATTCTTGTCAGCAACTACAGTATAAATGTAATTCGCAATTTGATAGTTGGAAAGCGGAAAAAGGAAGCAAATGTTTACAGAGAATGAAATGGTAGCTAGGTCTGTCATGCTGAAGGAGCTGAGAAATAAAACAATCAAATGAACATAATGTGCTGTTTTGTGTGTGTTTTCCCCATTATTATTGTTTTTCATATACTATTGAAAACCGGGGGTATTATCCGTAAGTCGCTTAAATCATCCGAGATCAGATGCCTCATCTTGGATGAGATAATGCTGGTGAAACTCATCCGGGATAAGTCGGTTTTTGAAACGCAGCTGTGTAGTAGATTAGTTTAGCTGAATCTAATCGTCCGAGATGACTGCGCGCGCCCGTGCTGATTGAAAAGCCCATATATATTGAGTCTAGAAAACATGATTAGAAAGTCTTTGATAGGCTGCAACAAAATGACGAAAGAAAGAGCGCATTTTTTTCACACATTGTCTGTGTGTGTGTTACTTGAAGGATTTCAAGATTTAATATGCACAAGGGGTAACACTGCAAAAGCAGCCCAAACCAGAAAAGACGGCTGGCAAAAAGTGGCCGACAAAGTAAACGCGTGTGTATTGTACTTAATGAAAGCAGCATTTCATTTCCTATGTGTCAGATTAATTATTATTAAATATGTCATAATTCTAGATCAAACGTGAGAACATGGGAACAGGTTAAAGTGAAGTACAAGAATATACTTCAAACTGGTAAATATTGGTATATAACTATTTAAAGAATTGTTGACATAAAGAATCATATATAATATAAAAACATTAATTTTAAAGCTAATAAGAAGGCAGACAAGCAAAACCAGGTGGAGGTCCACGTGGTCCAGACCTAACCCCTGCAGAAGAGCTGGCTTTCCAGCAAAATGCCCTTCGCCCTGTTTCTGAGGGCTTTCCAGGGGGAAGCTCCTCCTCAGAACCAGTGGCAGGATGCAGTGGTCACTTCATTTCAGGTAAAGGATGGTCATTGCATATCTTTGTCCTCAATATGTACCATAGGTATGTTCCATATAGCCCTATTTTTTGTTGGGCCATTTGCAGGGAATGTCATATTCCTAGAACCTGTGTCTGACCAACAAGATATTAACGAAGGTCAAATATTTGATGAAGACGCTGTGTCTGATTATTCATCAGGAGGAGAGGTACATTTTCCACCTAATGTTTGATCAAACTCTACTCTGATCAGTCCCATGTATCCCCAATAACATTTGGAAATCCTGGGTAATGAGAATGTTAGGCTGATTGTGAGATTCTTTATGGAACTGTGGGTGTTTTTGCCTGTGTATTACCTACCTGCAATGACATGAAACGCCTCTTTTATTGTCTGCACACGCAGGTGTCCAGGAAACAGTATGAAAACCCGAAGGAAATATTTCAGAGCCAAACAGAATTTGCGAATTGCCTGGCAAGCTGCACGTTTAGAGAGATTTTCCGTATCGCCTACAGTATATAAAAAAAAAAAAAAGTGCCGCTTGCAAAAAACCTCTAAGTAATGCATACTGTCTTTGTGGTTGTGACAGCTTGACTTCACCTAGTTTGACCTCGAATATAAAGTGCTAATAAATCTTTAAGGTACAATATTCCCCCCTAGCTAAAGCGGTATCTTTCGAAAAGAATTTCCTCCGGGAGCAATAAAGGATCTTACCCAAAACCCTCTCTATATGAAATTCTCTTCTTATAATTTGCGCACCGATATCAATTGGTCACTCATTCATGAATGGCGAAGCCATGACTGAATTAATTCCACGCACGGACACTGATTAAGTGTGTGAGCTAATCCTTGTTTACATAGAACAAACCTGCTCCGAGCAGGTTTGAGAATTTGGATGTGCTGCTATGACAACACATCCAGTAGAGTTTCAAAAAACCGACAGATCCAGGATCATGCCAAATTGTCAACAATTACATCCGGCTAAACAAGTAATCCATGTACGAAAAATACCTCCAAAGTATTTAAGAAAAAAGTATTTACAAACACTGTGGAAAAGAAACTACCACTTCCCTAAACCAGGAAGAACAGACAAAATTTTTTCCAAATATGCATAGGAAGAGTCTAATCAATCAGAAATGATCTTCATGGCAAAGCATTTGTACAATTGGTGTAGCCTGTGAAATTGAATGAATTGATAGTTATGGTTGTTAGAAAACTTTATTACAGTATGTTTATAAAAGTAGTGTTTAGGGCTGTGCAATGTCTTAAAAGTTGACAGCATCATTTCAAAACATTGATGATGTTTGATACCGACATGGGGGGTCGTGTTTGAAGAGATGGAGTGATGCGTGTGGGTTACGAATAATTAGCTGCTCTACCCATTCAGTGGAAAGGTGTCTATTTAAGGTGTGGGGGGGTTTAATACGTGGGTACTTTGACTTAGGACACAGGAGTTAGGTTTGTTGTCTCACAGATTACTTGAACTCTGCACACATAGCAATATTCGGTAATATTATTATAATGATTCTAAGGTGATTTGTTCCAAGTTTGTCTTCCAACAGAAAACTTAGTTATTAATCACTTTTACTTAGTCAATCATGGCATTTTCAGTTGTTCTCTAACAACCATGGTCTGGGTAAAAAAAAAAAGCGATTCTGCATTCTTTATACAATAGAAGAAATCATACTTCATCTTGGCTTAGCTGTACCACATATTTTGCCTTTTCTTATCATGCGTGCAAACAACGTGCCGGAAAAGCAGATAACGCTGAGCGTTGATTGGTATTGTGAGCTTGCAATATACAATATACCCGCAAGCAGGGCTTTAAGTGGAATTTCCCAGTTTGTTATTACTTATACAGGCCAGAGCAGGGGGCTGTGGTTGAAATTTAACATCTTATTAAAGAAAGAAACGTCCTCTAACAGGACAATTCAGTAATCAGGCAGGAGAAAAGGTGTTCATTGTATCTTTTAATTACTCCTCAGCAAAATGGCTTGGAGGGAGCATTCTTCAAAAGTAGTCTATTGCAACATGGTCAGAATGTTCAGAATGGGCAGAGAAACAAAGGATAGATGTCCATTCTATAAACCGTTGAATTTACATACAGTGTCAATCAGTGCATACATTTTACTCTGGTTGGTTCATTAGTTTACACCCAAATGATTTATATAAAATAAAAGTCTATTATATTATATTCTGGTGGTTCTTATACATTTTGAGATGAGACACCACCCTTGAAATTTCTGTGCATATAACAACTGTCCATTCTAGTTTATAGGACATCTGCTGATTTCTTAGTCATCCATTAGTAAATTTTTTATATTACATCAACCTTTCTTCTGGTACAGTCTTTATTTACTTGACCATCTCAGTATTTTTCCTAAACCAATTCTTATATTTCAGTGTGCATTTTGTTGTTCACTGGACCTTTATTTGGTTTCCCGCATTTATTAACCCTTTATGCTATTTCTTTTCTTCTAAAATTATTCTTCCACAGGGCTCCCCTTTGGATCCCCATGAAGCATTGAGCACTACTTGTACCAGCTCACTTTATCCACTGCCTTGCCCTTGACCACACAAACAACAAACACACTGCCACTTTTCTTTTCCGGTGCCTGAATCTCACTGCTCCGGTTATTTAAAATATAACACCACAAGGATAGATTCCAGCTGCCTCACAACCCTGCCTAGGATAATTGGGTTAGGAAAGTGGAAGGTGAATGAAAAGTATTATAACGTTGCTGACAAGTTGAATTAGATTTTGGATCATTTACCCACCGTACAAGCTTACATTCTATCACGCAAATGGGTGGCTTCAGAGGACCCTTTAAAAACAAGTCTTGAAAGAATTCCAACTTGTGTGGACACAGTGAATGTCATTTTAAAGATAATGAGCTACCTAAAATTGCACTGTAAAATCATGAACACTTCAGTGGCACACAACTGTTCTCTTCCCATTCCCATTCAAACTTGTGAAAAAAGTGACACATTGATTAGCTTCCCTCAGCTACAGTGCACTACTGCTAAACTGACCATCTACTCATTCTTTGTAGTATTATAACAAAGAGTTTTACTGTTGATTACTTTTAGTTCTTCACAGTAGGACATGTAGAATTTCTCTTTTTCCTGATAGAGAAAAATTTGAAAGAAGAGGTAAAGCGTGTATACAATGGGGACACTGTCCTGTGTTTTAGGACTGTATACAGTTTTAGGAAAAGGAGGAGGGTGCATAAATATAGTTTTTTAAACATGTTCAAAACAGACTGTGTTAAAAACTTAGCATCCAATATGTGGATACTTCATGTTTACCAGTGTGGATTATCTGTAGTAGTAGGGTGTTGTACTGTGTTAGCCATTATGAATGTAGTGTGAAGTCAAGCAAAATTACACCTTCTATTGGATAACTAAAAAGATTACAATATGCAAGCTTTCGAGGCAACTCAGGCCCCTCCTTCAGGCAAGATGTAAGATTGATTACATCTTGCCTGAAGAAGGAGCCTGAGTTGTCTCGAAAGCTTGCATTAGAATATTAGAACACTCTAGACGAGAACAGTCCTATCCACTTATTTATGCTTATGCATATTGTAATCTTTTTAGTTAGCCAATTAAAGGGGTCATTTTGCTTGACGTCTCACTAGTGTGGATTATCTAAAGTGCTAGCCACCTGTTAGCACTCCAGAGTTATTAACAATAGGGCACAGGGGTGCTATTTTAATGTGTAACCCAACCCTCTCACAAATTAATGCCACATTACAAAAACATGTATCAAAATACATCCAAAATAATTTTTCTAAGTCTGATGATTTATAGTATATTAGTGAGAAGAATCTTGTATTAAATAGGACTGAACGTTGAAATGTAAATTAATGAGTAAATATGTCATAGGACTGAAGGTTGAAGGGTTAGACTAATGAATAAATAATACATGATAAACTAGCCTTATTACTTTAGTAGCTTAGAGAAACATGTTATGCCTGAAGTTCCTTACCACTTCAAATGTACTTAAATGGACCTAACATTAGGTCAATAAAAAAACTGTGTGGAGTGTGGTGTGTCAGAATGCTAATTGTGAATTTCCCCTTGGGATTAATAAAGTATCTATCCATCGATCGATCGATCGCAATTAAATAAGAGATTACTTATATTTATTTGTATAGCTTTTATTCAAGCCGTGGTAAATGATTGACTGTAACAGAGAACTGGGAATTTAGCCTTTTCATGATTTTATTAAGTATTCAGCTTTTGGTGGAAATCACTATAAAACACTCAAGAAGAAATGTTTTAACACCAATAAAATTAATTTACTCGCATTATTATTATTATTTATTTAGCCCAATTAAGTTTATATATGTGTTAATAGATCATAGGATTTAGAACATTGAGATGTCAGCGTGTGGTTTATCTTACAAAATAAATGTATATCTTCAGCATAGAAAAGAAAGGAAATGGAAAGTTTTTGTGGTGTTATCATAGCAATTAATACTTTTATCAATTGCAAAAGACTTGATTGAATGGGTGAAGCTGAAAGAGAAACGAGATAGCAGTCTCTGTAGCTCCTTGGAACTGGATGTTATCAAATTAAATAAAATGACATATTTTGCAGCATAACGTGTCTATATAAATAATCTCCAAGGGGAATGTGATCCAATGCTTTCAAAAAAATCTTTTGGCAGCTTGAGTTGACCTTAAGCTGTATGTACAGTTGTGCTTGAAAGTTTGTGAACCCTTTAGAATTTTCTATATTTCTGCATAAATATGATGTAAAACATCATCCGATTTTCACTCAAGTCCTAAAAGTAGATAAAGAGAAACCACTTAAACAAATGAGACAAAAATATTATAATTGGTCATTTATTTATTAAGGAAAATGATTGAATATTACATATTTGTGAGTGGCAAAAGTATGTGAACTTTTGCTTTCAGTGTCTGGTGTGACTCCCCTTTGCAGCAATAACTGCAACTAAACGCTTCCGTAACTTTTGATCATTCCTGCACACGGCTTGGAGAATTTTAGCCCATTCCTCCGTACAAAACAGCTTAAACTCTGGGATGTTGGTGGGTTTCCTCACATTAACTGCTTGCTTCAGGTCCTTCCACAACATTTCGATTGGATTAAGGTCAGGACTTTGACTTGGCCATTCCAAAACATTAACTTTATTCTTCTTTAACCATTCTTTGGTAGAATGACTTGTGTGCTTAGGGTCGTTGTCTTGCTGCATGACCCACCTTCTCTTGAGATTCAGTTCATGGACAGATGTCCTGACATTTTCCTTTAGAATTCTCTGATATAATTCAGAATTCATTGTTCCATCAATGAAGGCAAGCTGTCCTGGCCCAGATGCAGCAAAACAGGCCCAAACCATGATACTACCACCACCATGTTTCACAGATGGGATAAGGTTCTTATGCTGGAATGCAGTGTTTTCCTTTCTCCAAGCATAACGCTTTTCATTTAAACCACAAAGTTCTATTTTGGTCTCATCCGTCCACAAAACCTTCTTCCAATAGCCTTCTGGTTTGTCCATGTGATCTTTAGCAAACAGTAGACGAGCAGCAATGTTTTTTTTGAGAGCAGTGGCTTTCTCCTTGCAACCCTGCCATGCACACCATTGTTGTTCAGTGTTCTCCTGATAGTGGACTCATGAACATGTACATTAGCCAATGTGAGAGAGGCCTTCAGTTTCTTAGAAGTTACCCTGGGGTCCTTTGTGACCTTGCCGACTATTACACTTTGCTCTTGGAGTGATCTTTGTTGGTCGACCACTCCTGGGGAGTGGTAACAATGGTCTTGAATTTCCTCCATTTGTACACAATCTGTCTGACTGTGGATTGGTGGAGTCCAAACTCTTTAGAGATGGTTTTGTAACCTTTTCCAGCCTGATGAGCATCAACAACTCTTTTTCTGAGGTCCTCAGAAATCTCCTTTGTTCGTGCCATGATACACTTCCACAAACGTGTTGTGAAGAGCAGACTTTGATAGATCCTGTTCTTTAAATAACACAGGGTGCCCACTCACACCTGATTGTCATCCCATTGATTGAAAACACCTGACTCTAATTTCACCTTCAAACTAATTGCTAATCCGAGAGGTTCACATACTTTTGCCACTCACAAATATGTAATATTCTATCATTTTCCTCAATAAATAAATGACCAAGTATAATATTTTTCTCTCATTTGTTTAACTGGTCTCTCTTGATCTACTTTTAGGACTTGAGTGAAAATCTGATCATGTTTTAGGTCATATTTATGCAGAAATATAGAAAATTCTAAAGGGATCACAAACTTTCAAGCACAACTGTATGTATGAAGACAGTATACAACTCATACAACTGTATGAGACATAGTTTGTTGGGAATTTAGCTTTTGGAGCAGCAGCAAGAATTTGTAAGAGCTTATGCATGGTTTCCTGCAACTACACTATGTTCTAAATCAACCTAGTTTGATCAAGTTGTGTTAAATCACATTCTTTAGTTCAGGTCTATAGTCAATAGTTTTAGTTAGCAGTTGTATTCATGAAATTTGTAATAATTACAACTAAGTGTCATGTCCTGATTTTCAGTTAAAAATATGGTGATTACTGTTCCATTCATGTTAGGGTGCAAGTTATCAGAGTATATTGCAATGTTGTATGTTTGAAATAATAAAAGAGTATGTTGGCCCCAGAAAGTCAAGAAAGGTTTAGGTGGCACACCATTCAATCATGGGGACATTCCCGTTTTCATATAAAGTTGGGTGCCATGGAGATATAGGAGAAGGAGACTGAAATAGAGTTTTTTCCCTTTAGGTAAGTTTTCTTTTCTAAAGGAAGTACATTTTAAGATCTGCTAATTAAGTTATCATCTTGCATGGGATGCATTTGGAAGCACATCTAAACAAATAGTTGAACTCTCTTTTCATAGAAGAGATTTTTGCTACTTTTTATGTTTTTCTGTAGGTAGCTGAAGCAGCCATAAATATTAGATTAGTTTATTATTCCTTCTTATACAAGGAATTAGAAGTGAACGCAGAGAGACAGTGTAGCGTAGGTTGGCGTCCTTCAACATCTGCAATAAGATACTGCAGATGTTCTACCAGACGGTTGTGGCGAGTGCCCTATTCTACGCGGTGGTGTGCTGGGGAGGCAGCATAAAGATGAAAGACACCTCACACCTGGACAAACTTGTTAAGAAGGCAGGCTCTATTGTAGGAGTAAATTTGGACAGTTTAACATCTGTGGCAGAGTGACGGGAATTAAGCAAACTCCTGTCAATCATGAAGAATCCACTGAACAGTGTCATTTCCAGGCAGAGGAGTAGCTTCAGTGATAGACTTTTGTCATTGTCTTGCTCCACTGACAGACTGAGGAGATCGTTCCTCCCCCACACTATGCAACTCTTCAATTCCATCTATCTATCTATCTATCTATCTAGTGGGTTGGAATGAAGGAAGTTTATGAAGTGCTGATGACGACTATGGAATTAAAAGGAAATGAGCTGTTGAGAAATGAAACCTTCAGTACATTTAGCGTTCATTCCTGTGTAAATTATATATTCAGGAAAATCAAGCAATTTTCTAGAGTTAGCTAAAAATGACAGTTCAATAGCCTTATTGCTTAGTGGATTATTAAGGCTGATTTTTTGTCTTTTTTCCTTTTGCTACACCATTTTTCTCTTGCATCCCAAAGACATACAGTTTAGGTTGATTGGTAGCTGAGTTCAGCAATGATTTATTCCTTCTCCCTGATGATACTGAGAGAGTTTGTAACCCAGTGTGACCCGGTATTCCTTTAAGAAGATTTGAAAAATGAATGAGCGAAGATATGATAATGTTTTCATTATCTTTAATTTTCCATGAACAGGTGGGATATATATGATGTAATAAATGAATGTAGTAAAGATAAGGTCTTCAGCAGTAATAGGCAGATTTGAGTACTTGCATCACTGGGTGCTGGTATACCTAACTTCAGCTTTAGTGGGTGCCAGAGGTGTTTTGATCGACATTCCACAAGTGAAGTGCAGTCATGATCAATTTGCTTCTAAGGTCCACCAGTTTTGCTACTAGGGGACAATATTGCTTGATAATCTTTGGGGGTGTCTGAGATGTAGTTTAAGATTTTGACTAATAAAACAGAAACACCGTTAATCTATATATACCCTTCCAAATAACTGACCGAGCCTCTGCGGGGCAGTGTCAGTGGCTTTGCCTCAGGTGGTGACATCCGAGGTTTGGTCCCTATAAGGGGATAAAAAAGTGCAAATACCTGATGAGCCCCAATAAGGATAAAACACGTGTCATGTACTCTTTGTATTATTTGGCAGATATTGTACCACCTATCTATGATCTGCTTCTTGCAGCTTGTAACCACCTAATAATCAGATTGTGATTTAGCTCGCTAGGGGGGTGAGCTGAACACATGCTTAGGATATGCGGACGGATCAGCTGCTGGCTTGCTGCGTGATTTGCATGTCGCACTGCGTGTCGATCATTTAAAAGCCTGTATGGCAGCTGCCCTTCAAGCCAGCTTGTGATCTACATGTCTCATGTCGATCATATTTAAACGCCTCTATGTATGTATGTATGTATGTATGTATGTGTGTGTATATCTATATGTGTATGTATACACACTTATAACCAGAGGTGGGTAGTAACGAGTTACGTTTACTCGAGTAACTTTTTAAAAAAATTGTACTTCTAAGAGTAGTTTTACTGGGCCAAACTTTTTACTTTTACTTGAGTACATTTGTGAAGAAGAAATGCTACTGTTACTCTGCTACATTGGGAAACACTAGACTCGTTACTTATTTAAACTATATTTTTGCAAGAGAGAACTTTCCAGTGAATCTATTGCATGACTGTTTCACCAATCAGACGTAGCCATGCCGTCACATGACCACACACAAACTTCCTGCGTCTTGCAGCCTGTGAGAGACGTTTTAGTTATGCGGGGCTCCTGTTCACTGCTAAATGGTCACGGCTTCACTGCAAGAACCAGATCGTCATTCCCAAGCCTACCTTTCATGTCTTTTAACCTCATGTCTTTTCTCCTTTTCTTTGATTCCTCCTTCTTTTTTGTGGTGACCTGTATATATACACTGCCATTTCCATGGGCCTTAATCACACAGCACAGGAAGCCAATAAATCAATTGAGAATGATCGGACCCAGACATGCAGGTGCGACTCGCTCCAACTACCTCATTAACTCCCCGCGGTTGTGCAATTGCGCCCACGGAGAGTGATGCAGCTTTATGGATTTGAAACTGGTCTTTTTTTTTTTTTTTTCTTTCTTTTTTTTTTTTTTTTTTTTTTGAAGCAGCGGACCCGCTACACCACAAAGTGCATATGCAGTATTATACTCTCAGTGTACAAGATATCTCGTCACTGTAAGTAGTTTGCACTGTTTAAACATTGGCTTCAAAAGCTTTGTTGTGAAAAACTGAGATTTGGAGCTTTGTGTTATTTGTGTATCTTTATTTTATAAAGATGTGATTTATTTTTACTCATTTTTTTAGTTTATTATTTGGAAATATCAGAATTTGCACATTTATTTTAGATTTTTGTCTGTCTTATTACAACATTTCTAAAAAATAAATCATTTATTATGTTCAAATAGTTACTCAGTAATTGAGTAGTCTTTTCACCAAGTACTTTTTTACTCTTACTTGAGTAAGTTTTAGGTGGACTACTTTTTACTTCTACTTGAGTAATATTATTTTGAAGTAACGCTACTCTTACTTGAGTACAATTTTTGGCTACGTTACCCACCTCTGCTTATCATGGAAAGAAAGATGGAAATATTGTGATGATCGATAATTCAATGATTGTACCATATAACCCTTATTTGCTAAAAAGATTTGATTGTCATATTAATGTCGAGTATTGTGCATCACTGATAAGTATTAAGTACATCTACAAGTACATTCATAAAGGGCACGATATAGTATGCGTAACTTTATCAAAAGAACAAGCACAGGATGAAGTTCAAACTATTTAGATACTACGATACGTTAGTGCAATGGAAAGTGGGTGGCATTTAATGGAATTAACAATGCATAGTCTTTCTGTAGAATTATTACCGATTCATTTACCAGGACAGAATATGGTTCAATTTAAAGAAGGCGAAGAAGCAGATGCTTTACAAGTAGGAAAAATAAAAAAAAATATTGGCTTATTTCGAACTAAATAAAAAAGATTCAAAGGCATATATGTATGCACAAATTCCTCAACATTACATGTGGCAAAAACATAAAGGAATATGGCATCCAAGAAAAAAGTGTTGCAAGATTAAATATAGTATTACCAAAAGATAGAGAATGCTTTCATTTAAAATTGTTGTTACGAGAATCGAAAGGAGCAACCTCGTATAGAGATGTTCTAACTATAGATGGAAATGCATACGGTAGCTTTCAAGAAGCTGCTCGAGCAGCTGGATTATGTAAATCGGACAACTATATGTACGAAATGATGTCTGATGCCACGTCTGTAATGATGCCTGACAAATTAAGACACTTCTTTGTATACTTAATTATGACAGGGGAAGTTGATACTTTACAATTATGGGAAGCGTTCAAAGGACCATTATCTAAAAAGTCAAATGAACAAACGGCTCTTTCAATTATCAAATAATTGTTAGAAACAGAAGATTAAACAATGCAACAATTTGGTCTTCCACAAGAAATTAACGAATCAGATGTAAAGAAAGAGATAAAAGCAGACAAAGATGCAACAGTGGAAGACCATAGAAATATAAATCAGGCAATGTACTCGCAATTAAACGATGATCAAAGATCCATTTTTGACACAATTCAAGATAGTCTCCTCGGAGAAATTAAACAGCGATTATTCTTCATAGCTGGACCAGGCGGAACAGGGAAAACATTTTTGTATAAATGTTTAC
>NC_053168.1:99212637-99216054 GCF_016835505.1 Polypterus senegalus
ACCTCCTTCTATGCCAAAGGCGCTTACTTTGGCTGGGCCCGCGATCATAGAATGCAAGATGGATGACCCAAAGACATTCTGATGGTGATTGGCGCAGGACACGCCCCATTAGTCGCCCATCTTCGCTTCAAAGATGTTTGAAGCCGATCTCAAGCTGACTGGCATCGACCCTGACGGTTGGGAACAGCTTGCTGATGACGGAGCGCCTGGCGCCAGACTGTCCATGAAGGCATCAAGAGGTGAGCAACATGCGCGGTCAACAGATGGAAACCAGAAGGCAAAGGGAAAAATGAGACAGCAGAAACAGGACTTGGGGCCCCCATCCAGCTTCACCTGCAGCCACTGTAGAAGAGACTGTCGATCTAGGATCGGACTGCTGAAGTCACTTCAGGCCTGCTCCCAAAAACACAACTGAAGATCATTCCAGAGCGCAAACATCATCTTTCGAGATGGACGAATGCCTACTATATGTGTGTGTGTACATACATACATATACACATATACACTCACCTAAAGGATTATTAGGAACACCTGTTCAATTTCTCATTAATGCAATTATCTAATCAGCCAATCACATGGCAGTTGCTTCGATGCATTTAGGGGTGTGGTCCTGGTCAAGACAATCTCCTGACTCCAAACTGAATGTCGGGAAATTGGGAAAAGAAAAGGCGATTTAAAATTTTAGCGTGGCAGGGTTTTTGGGCCAGAGCGGGCTGGTCTGAGTATTTCCAATCTCTCAGTTACTGGGATTTTCAGCTCAAACCTTTTCCCTAGGGTTTTACAAAAATGGCGGAAAAGGGAAAAACTTACCCAAAGTCACGGCAGTCCTGGGGTGAAAATGCCTTGTTGATGCTAGGGTCAGGGGAGATGGGCGACTGATTCAAGCTGATAGAAGAGCAACTTTGACTGAAATAACCACTCTTTACAACCGGTATGCAGCAAAGCTTGTGAAGCCAAAACACGACAACCTTGGGCGGAGGGGTTTAAAACAGCAGAAGCCCCACGGGTACCACTCATCTCCACTACAAATAGGAAAAGACTACAATTTACAAGCTCACCAAAATTGGACAGTTGAAGACTGGAAAAATGTTGCCTGGTCTGATGAGTCTTGATTTCTGTTGAGACATTCAAATGGTGATCAGAATTTGCATAAACAGAATGAGAACAGGATCTATCATGACTTGTACCACTGTGCAGGCTGGGGTGTGGTGTAATGGGGTGGGGATGTTTTCTTGCTTTAGGCCCCCTTTGTGCCAATTGGCATCGTTTAAATGCCACCCCCTACCTGAGCTTTTTTCTGACCATGTCCATCCCTTTTTGACCACCATGACCCATCCTCTGATGGCTACTTCCAGCAGGATAATGCACCATGTCAAAGCTCAAATCATTTCAATTGGTTTCTTAACATGACAATGAGTTCATTGTCTAAAATGGCCCCAGGGCACCAGATCTCAACCAATAGGCATCTTTGGGATGTGGTGGAGCAGCCCAGTCCCTGGATGTGCATCCCCCAAATCTCCATCAACTGCAAGATGCTATCCTATCAATATGGGCCAACATTTCAAAATCTTTCAGACCCTTTTTGAATCAATCCCGATTAAGGCAGTTCTGAGCGAAGGGTCAAACAACCCTGTTGGGTTCCCGTAATCCTTTGGTGAGTGTTATATATATATATATATATATATATATATTTTTATATATATATATATATATATATATATATATATATATATATATACAAAACACGACTGCCCACGTCACCGCGCGGGTCTCTATTTAAATTTTTCCGATTTTGTGTTTTTCGGCAAATTTTAATTGATTGTTGGAAAGTATGAAGGTGGCATGTGTATCCTGCTGCATGACCATCCCCTAAAACTGACGGTATTTCGATTGTAAAACAAAGACATTATTAAAAAGTAAAGTGAAGGGTTTAAATTTTTATTTATTTTTCTAATTTCTTTTGTATTTATGTATTTTAGTATTAAGCAGTGTTTAGATTATTTTATACAATCCCATCAATGTATAATATGTCAATAACAATAGAATTTTTTTTCAATAGAACGGATTAATCATATTGTCTTTATTTCTTATGGGAAAAATTTGTTTTGGGATTCATTCCTGTTTGTATCAGTCAGGATCTGGAACGATTAAGGGGTTAAGTACCACTGTATATTCGAATCTGCCATCTTTTAAACGGGGACAATCAATTAAATATTATACTTGAGTAAACAACATATACAAATGAAAATAGTGTACTTTTAATAATGATATTAATAACAAACTTAAATTTCACATTATTCTAATTGATTACACAGTTCAATTGAAAATAATACACTTTTTCCTGTAAAACAAAACTAAAAGCTAAGTTTATAGGAATTGTTTATTTTTCACTGATTCCTTTATCCAAGGAGATTATAACATCTGAGATAAAATTGGTTACATTTCTTTAGTTTTTTTCACTTGGAGCACATTCAGCTAAAGTAACTTGCTGTAGATTAAACCGTTTCAGTTGCAGGATTTCAGCGTGGTCTCAGAGTTTGAGGTCCAAAGTCTTAATGACTACAACACCCTTCCTGAAAGTAATATTAGCCCTTGTTACAAAACCTACGTATATATTGTACACAAAGCACTTAGTCAGTTCCACAGTACTTCTGATTCACCCAGTTAACTGACTGAAGTAAAACTGACACCCATTGGCTTACAAAATTTCTCATGTGAAGCTGGGTAACACAACTAGCAATTCATATGTTCCATCTTACAATTCCATCTGACCTTAGAAGACCTGATGGAGAGAGCCATGGATTCCTCTTATTCTTAACTCATTGTTGTAAAAGGTCTTTATGTTCTTGGGTTGTACTCCCAAGATATGGCCTGTTATACTCTTCAAAGTCACTGATATCAAACCCTCTTATCAGATAGTATGATTGCTGAGCCCTCTCCTGTCTTTTCGTTTAAAGAGTTTTGATTTAAGAAAGCCTTTATGAATGTTTTCTGACTAGCAGGTAGCTTTCTTCTAGCTAAGCATAATGTTGCTTTTATGTGAGTCAAGTAGAAGAACTGTTATTTTTACGTTCCTTTGGGGCATTACCTATTTTTCCTCTAAATTATGATTCTATTTTATGTTGAATAAACTTTAGGTTTGAATGGAAGTCATTATCCATGCCAACAGACTGACAGCTATATGTGACTGAGCTGAAGGAAGTCCTCTTGAATCATTCTTTTTTCAGAACAATCACTCTTTGGGGAGCAAACTTGTTGATGTTTTTAGGTGCTAATGTGGATATCGGGTTTTACATAAGGAAGTAATTTCCCAAAGCTTTTGCAAACATCATTACTGTGTAATAACAAAACTCGGCCCATCCTTCTTTTGTTGTATTTTCTCCCTGGTTGAAGAGTTCTTTGCTGCAGATGCTCCTG